>NW_016812263.1:323668-464999 GCF_001698545.2 Rhinopithecus bieti | reverse complement strand
GGAAGGAAGGAAGGAAGGAAGGAAGGAAGGAAGGAAAGAAGGAAGGAAGGAAGGAAAGAAGGAAGGAAGGAAAGAAGGAAGGAAGGAGAGAAAGAGAGAGAGAGAAAGAGAGAAAGCAAGAAAGAGAAGAGAAAGAGAAGAAAGAAGAGATGGAGGGAGGGAGGGAGGAAGGAAGGAAGAAAGGAAGGAAGGAAGGAAGGAAGGAAGGAAGGAAGGAAGGAAGGAAGGAAGGAAGGAAGGAAGGAAGGAAGGAAAAGGCCCAGGACCAAAGGGCTTTGCCACTGAACTCTGAGAAACATTTAAAAAAAATAGTAATATCAATCTTTCTGAAATTCTTCCAAAAAATTAAAGAGCAGAAGAAAATATCAAACTCATTTTAGAATTCTAGAATTATCCTGATTCCAAAACCAAATGAAGACACTACACAAAAGAAAATTACAAGCTAATATCCCTGATGAATATAGATGCAAACATTCTCAATGAAATACTAGCAGACCTAATTCAAATCACATTAAAAGGAACACTCACCATGATCAAGTGGGATTTATCCCTAGCATGTAAGGATGGTTCTACGTATGCAAAACAATAAATACATGTCATACAACAAATTACCAGAATACAGAAAATAGCCTATGATCATCTCAGTAGATGCAGAAGAGATATTTGACAAAATACAACATACTTTCATGATAAAAACTCTCATCTCAACATATTAGGTACAGAAGGAATGTACCTAAATACCATAAAGACCATCTACAACAAGCTCAAAGCCAACAACATACGGAACAGTAAAAAGTTGAAAGCTTCTCCTCTAGGATCAGGAACAAGTCAAGGATTTCCATCCTTGCCTCTTCTATTCAACATAGCACTGGAAGTCCTAGCTCAAGAAATTAGGCAAGTGGAAAAGAGAAAAAAAAAAAAAAAAAGCCATCCAAATTGAACAACTTAAATTGTTTCTGTTTACAGATTACATAATTATATATATATCCCTAAAATTTTTTATCCGATAACTCTCAGAACTAACAAAATCAGTAAAGTTTCAGGTTACAAATATACATGCAAATGTCTATAGTATTTCTATACACAAACAATGAACTATCTGAAAAACAAATCAAGAAAGCAATCTCATTTACAATATCTACAAAAAGTAAAATATTCAGATAAATACATTTAACCAAAGTGGTAAAACACATGGTACTAAAGACTATAACATATTAATAAAATAAATATTAAAAGTCACAAGTAAATGGAAAGCCCATGTTAATGGACTGGAAGAATTAATATTATGACAATGTTTATACTACTCAAAGTGATCTACAGATTTAATGCAATCCCTGTCAAAATTCCAGTGATTTTTTTTCACGGAAATAGCAAAAACAATTCTAAAATTTGTATGGAACCACAAAAGACTCTAACAACCAAAGGAATATTGAGCATGAGGAAAATAGTTGGAGGCATCCCATTTCCTGATCTCAAAATATGCTGCAAAGCTATAGTAATTAAAACAGCACAGTGCATAAAAACAGATAAACCAATGGAACAGAATAGAAAGCCCAGAATTTATTCCATGCAATTTCATTCAACTGAATTTTGACAAAGGTACCACAATAAGGAAAAGAGTCTCTTCAATAAATGGCGTGGGGGAAACTGGATATCCACATGGAGAAGAATGAAATTAGGCTGTATTTGCATAACATAATAAAAAAGTACTTAAAATGAATTATGAATTAAAGACTCAAGTATAAGGCCAGGAACTGTAAAGCTTCTAAAAGAAAACATAGGGGGAAAGTTCTATGGCATTGGTCTCAGCAAAGATTATTTAAATATGACCCAAAAGCACAGATAACAAGGCAAAAATAGACAAATTGGATTACATCTAACTAGAAAGTTCTGCATAGTAAAGAAAACAACCACCAGAATGAATGGATGACCTATAGAATGGGAGAAAATATTTGCAAACCGTATATCTGGTAAGAGGTTGATATCTGGTATAGAAGGAACTTAAATACCTCAATAGCAAGAATTAAAAAGTGGTTAGAGAACCTATTTCTCAGACGAAGACATGAAAAGCCTGATATATTAAAACATGTTCAACATCACTAATCACCAGGGAATTGCAAATTAAAAACAATATGGGCTGGGTGCGGCAGCTCACGCCTGTAATCCCTGTGCTTTGAGAAGCCAAGGCTGGTGGATCATCTGAGGTCAGGAGTTCGAGACCAGTCTGGCCAGCATGGTGAAACCCTGTCACTACCAAAAATACAAAAAGTTAGCTGGGTGTGGTGGTGTGCACCTGTAATCTCAGCTACTTGGGAGACTGACTGGAAGAATTACTTGAACCTGGGAGGCGGAGGTTGTGTTGAGCCGAGATCACCCCACTGCACTCCAGCCTGGGCAAGAGCAAAATGGTATCTCAATAAAAAAAAAAAAAAAAAAAGATATCATCTCATGCTTGTTAGGATGACTATTATCATAAAAGAAAGATAGGTGTCGGAGAGGAGGTGGAGACATTGAAATTCTTGCACATCATTGGTAGAAATGTAAATTAGCCAAGCCACTAAGGAAAACAGTATAGAAGTTCCTCAGATAATTAAAAATAGGTTAACTATGTAATGCATCAATCCCACCACTCTCTCTCTATATATATATAGGAAATGAAATAGTTGTGTTGAAGAGATACCTACACTTCTGTGCTCATAACAACATTATTCCCAATAGTCAAGACATAAATTCACCCTATGTGAATTCATCAACAAATGAATGGATAAAGCAAATGTGATGTGTATAAATGGAATACAATTTTGCTATACAAAAGAAGAAAATCCTGTAATTTGAAAAACCATGAAAGATATTATGTTAAGTGAAATAAGCCAGACACAGAAAGACAAATGCTACATAATCCAATTATTTGTAGAGGGTAGAAAATGTTGAACTTATAGAAATGGAGAGTAAAATGCTGGTTACCAGAGGCTGGGAATTGAGGGAATTATGAAGATGTTGGTCAAAGTATGCAAAATTTCAGATAGACTGGAGGAGTAAATTCAAGACATTTATCGTACATCATAGTGACTATGATTAATAACAATATATTTTATACTTGAAGATGGCTAAGAATGTGGATTTCAAGTGTTCTCACTACAAAAATAATAAGTACATGAGGTAATGCACATGTTCAATAGCTTGATTTAGACATTCCACAATGTATACATGTATCAAAATGTTGTGTGTACATCATGAATATATTTATTTTTTACTTGTCAATTAAAAATAGAACATACAAAATAAAATGGTATAAGAAACCACTGTTATGGAATGAAGGTGATTTCACTCCTGGAGCCAATGCCTACAAAGTTCTTCCAGGGGAATATCTGCTTCCAGACTTAGTGGGTTCAGGCACTAAGTAAATTTGTGGGATCTTGTGAAGAGAGGAATTTACCCAAATTGTTAGATACCACAAGTGGAATCTAATTGTGGAAAGTTTGTGGGGTTTGGTTTCCTATACTCTGAATAGCAATTAAGAGAGACTTTTCAAAGTTTCACCTGAGATTTTTCATTATGAAACATCTAGGCATCTAGGCATCCTGTGACCTCAGTAACTTTTTAAGACTGTCTGTCTTTAGATTTGCTAAGCAAATTACAAGAGCACTACATAGTAAAGTAACATTTTTGCAGCATCTTCCTAAATACTCCTGCCAACCATAATGAGACCAGTTTTATCATGTAATAAATAATAATCATTGTTTTCTATTAATAAATGGGAAATGTGAGATGCTAGATAATTGCAAAATACTTATAAATAAACAAGAAAAAATGATTGGGTGTCCTGACTAGCTAGCACAATTTCTGGTTACCTATGTGTTTCATTGTCTTTGGACTATTTTACAGCTCTGTTAAGTTATAGAATATTTAAAGTAATGCAAATGACTATTCTTAGAAATGTAAACTGTCTGGTGTAGTTTCAGTTGATTATTGTACTATGTGTATATTGACCAGGTTTAACAGTTTGTCATCTATTGAATAAATGTATTCCACCATCCCTAATAGTCTTATTGTATTTATGGTTCTTTGAACCAGTGATAACATCTTACTGATTCCTTAATGTTTAATGAGTTAAGTATCATTTTGACATGTTTCATTTAATATTTTAAGGGTCCTAATTGTGCCTTTTCAAAAAAATATTATCTTTAATATTTAGTCTCTTTAAGGAAATCATTATGTGACTAGAAAAGGAATCATTTCTCCAAGCAACAACTTTATAATCTTAAAGAATTGGAATAGATTACCATTAAAGTACTCTAAAACTTTAATTTTAAGTAATATTTTAAAGAGTTACATCCTGAACCAAGTACTACGGGCAATGTTCTTTTTTCAAACTTCAAAAGTGAGTTTTATTTAATCATGAATTGTTTAAAATAATTTTTTAAAGAAAATATGCAAATTAAAATGCTACCACACCAAAGGTGTCAGTATTGCAAAAATTAATATTTCAGGTTTCTACCTTAATATTAGGTTATTAATATTAGGTTATTAGGTTAATATTAGGTAATATTAGGTTAGTAATAAGGGTTACTGAGAACAAAAGCAATCGTCTTTTTGTTTCTTAGTGGCTCTTAAATTTATGTACAAGAATGTTTATCACAGCGTTATTTAGGATAACAAAAGCTGGAAACAACTACAAAGGAGGGGAGATGGTTAAATACATTCACATGGTAGAATCTTTCAGCCAGTAATATATGTACAAAGACTTTTTAGTGACAAGTTGAAAACACTGTGTTGAGGATAATCCCATTTACGTAAGTACATATTTACACATAAACCCGCTCACTGTCCACAAACTTAAATTGTTTAAACAACTTATTCCACTGCTAATAATTTTCCACCTCACTCATTCTTATACACGCTTGACCTGTCCAGTTTTTCCTACCCATCAGTTTCTTGTTATATTCGCTTCACTATCATGTTTGAATTCACTATATGCAAAGACCTGATTAGGGTGGACTAAACCCCAATTCCCAAAACTCTACAACAAAGCATTCACTTTCTTCATGCCATCAGAATACAGCTAGGGGAAACTAATAACCTTTGTAATAATATCAATGTAAATACATTATTATTAACCCTAACAGGGTCCTCAATGCTTGCAAGATATCTTAATATTTTTCTAGCCACTTCTTTTTTCCAGTTTCTGAGATGCTCCATCTACCACTCTCATTCTTAGCTGATAATTTTAAATCATGAAAAACAATGCTCCTCCTATCAAAGGCCATTTCCTCAAATTTCCTTGGGTTCATATCACCTCCCAATTTTCACTCTATCTGTTGTTCCTCTTTTCCTCATGAAAATAATCTCTTTGTCAGGTTGTTTTGCATAGCTATAGCATATACCTGAAGCTGGGTAATTTATAAGCAAAGAGATTTAATTGGCTCAAGGTTCTGCAGGCCGTATGCAAAACATAGCACCATCATTTGCTTCTGATGAGACCTCAGGATGCTTACAATCATGGTAGAAAGTGAAGGAGGAGCAGGTGTCTCATATGGCAGGAGTGGAGAAAGAGGGAGAATGGGGTTGGTGACATGCCACTCACTTTTAAAGAAACAGATCTCATGAGAACTCACTCACTATGGCAAGGACAGCACCAAACCATGAGGGATCCACCCCCATGACCCAAACGCCTCTGACCAGGCCCCGCCTCCAACACTAGGGATTACATTTCAACATGAGACTTTGGGGTACAAATATCCAAACCATATCCTTCTTCTTCTTCACTTCACTTCCACTTCTACTTCACAGAAGTAATTCCTGTAGTATTAGATTTTCTCCTCCTTTTACCTCCCATTCTCTTCTCAACTCATTTCAACTCATTCCTGCCCCAGACCCCAAACTTTTACATAAAAAATGATCTTGACATGTTTACCAATCATTTCTAATGGAAACTCGTTCATTACTTTCCTTGCTTCTTAACTGCCTCCAACACAGTTGACTATTCTGTTTTGGAAAATTCTCCTCCTATCCCTCCCAGATACTCAACTCTCCAGTTTTATTTTTACCTTTCTCCCAGATCCTTTTCATTATATTTTGCTTTCAGTAGTCTGTTAGCTCAGAGCTCACAACTTTGTTAATCATTTTCACTCTTTACTTGTGTGATCCAACTAACTTCAATGGCTTTAAATGCTGTTTACCTGCTGACCACTTCCAAGATTCTATCATCAGTGCAGGCCTCTTTCTATTCTGTTTCAGACTGTGTATACAACTGCATAGGGAATACCTCTTCTTGAATGGTATTTCACAATTAGTGTGTTCAAAACTGAACTCATGGTGGAAACATCCTAACAGGCTGCTCATCTAAATGTACAGCAGAAACATTGTGTCTTATATGACACCGTCTTATACCTTACCCCCAATGCAATCAACCAACTCGTACTTCCTAAATATAAAGAATATATATTTCATAACTGATTTATTAAATGTTTATTAATTTCCTGCAAAGCAGTGTAATTTGGTAGGCCTCAATTTTTTATTCAGATTACCACATTTACGAAACAACCATATTGCCCCTTAAACATAGGCATTTAACAAATTTACAATAAGATATAATGAATTACCTAGTGAGTTGTTGGAATTTCAGAACTTGGAACTCTTTAAAAGCAAAGGAGATTGCCATATATCTGAACTTGTTTAGAGGAGGTTCTATGTAAGGCAGGAAGGTGAAGTAAATTACATTCCAAACTTTTTTTGAAGGCTATAAAAGTTTAGATTTCAAAATCTTTTTAGTGGACATTACTTTTTGTAAGTGCCAACTTTCACCAATCATCTCCCTTGTATATTTTTTTCTGTGATATTTAATTTCTGACTAATGTGAGAGTTTGATGAGCATTCTCCCCAATTGTTTGTGTGTTTGTTTTAATCTATGCAGCTTGGTTTAAAATAAACATTATTAAGGTTTTCGGACTGTGCATTGAAATAAAATACACGAGTTAGGACAATGAAACGAAAAGAAAGGGTTGGAGTACATGACAAAAAGCAGAATTAATTCCAGTTCAAAGGACACAATTTTCTTATCCCTGAAACTATTAGGTTGTTGATTATACATTATAAACAAGCACTTCTTCCTAAGAAATTGCATTTTAGATCTTGTTCACTTCCAATTTTATTGGTCTTAGGGCTCTTAATTCTGCCAAATTTAAACATGTCCAAAAGATCTGCATAATACAGTTCTAGAAAAATGCAATAGCTATCATTTACAGTGCTTCTAGTAAGTGGTATTATATTAAATAGCTCACAATCTTATTTTTTTCCTTTAATGTCATTTTCACACATGAAAATCTTGCAATTTCGATACTGTTGAAAACCCAAAGTTAAGAAACTTAACAAAATTTTGTAACTATATAGCAGCGAATAGTAATTGAAACAAGTCTCCTTGACTTCCAAATATGAATATAGTCATACATAAGTATTTAGATATCATTTTCTACTTTCTTGGTTTTATCTCGTTTCTCTTCATTTCTTGGCCATGTAACATCTGCTTTCCCTAAAACTAAATGAAATTCCTATGTGTAAGAAAGGGTGTAATATAATTTTTTCATTATCATAATGTTGAATATTTCCCATGCAATCAATTGCATTAAGGTTTCAAAGTTCAATCTAAACTAAATTTCTAATTAACATTCCCTAATATTATTATAGTGAATTTTCAAGCTGTGGAATAAACCACCCTATCATTTTATAATTTGCCTTGGGCAAATTGTTATGTCATCACCACACTAGAAATTAAGCTGTGTCTGTGATGACAATTACTTCTGCAATTTCCTGAAATCCCAGACTAGAGCTGAAACCATGTCTATGATTAAAGACAGCACAATGGAAATATAGAGCTTCATGAAATATGGAATGTATATCCACTGCAAAAATGATAGGGCTTTCCCTTTAGAATGAACAATTATTAGAGAGGAACTGTTAAAAACACTTGCCTTATTGCCTACAGATTAAATATGTTCTCTTTCATAGTTTATCATGTTCTTAGCCTTTAAGTAAAACTTTATATTCAATTCAAGATCTGCTCCAAATAAAATATTATACTTTTAACTGTGTTTCAGTTCTGTGTATCTTGATTAGAGTTTCTTCTTGATCAAAGTCCTGATTTTCACATTTGTAATGTTAAAGCACTTTCACACTTGTTTCTCATTTTCAATTCAAGCAGGTGAAGAGAAAAAAAAAATCTTTACAAGCTTTTCCCTGCGTCTGGAGAGAGCTAATTTGCAAGATCATGAACTCTCATGGAAAGAGTTCAGTTTAACTATAAAAAGAAAATGAATCTTAGATGTTTTCTGATTAAGCTGCAGATCATCACCCTGATCAGCAACATTTTTTTTTTTTTTTTTTTTTTTTTTTTAAGAGATCTGGCCACATCTGGTCACACAGACTGAGAGATAATTAACCTGAGTTTCATTTATTGTTTCAAACAGTGAGCACACAAGCCTTGACATCGAAGTTTAGGATCCTTGTGCAAATTGCAGTGACTATACTGTAGCGCCAACTTTAATAAGCAGGTATTTTTTTTTTTTTTCTGTTCCAAATCCAAATGCCTACTATCCGGCTGGAAAAGATCTAATCTATATGTTCAGTTATCTTCTGAAGGCAGTCAGAATATGAACCCCATACGGGAAACAATCTTTATTTTCCATCGGCTGCTATGTTGTGTGCCTAATGAAATTATTTCACTATATTATTTTAAGTATGTGATAAATTACAACATTGACAGACATTCAAATCTTAAAAAAATGTGATGCATTTAAACACATGGAGCCATAGCTCGTCCAGAACTGGCTTTAAAAATCAAAAATTGTATTATTGAATATTATTAAATAAATTATACTAATTATACATATTTTTTTATCTATGTAATATTGTGTACTCCAAGTAGATTGAATGTTTTACAAAAACAAAACTTTAAGGATCCTTCCTTTTTGACTTATTTTAATTCAAAAGCAATTTAGTAAAATAACTTTTCCATAAATAAAACATTGCTGAAAAAAATCTATATTGGCATTTATCAGTTTACAGGATTTTTTCCAATGACAAGTAAAGAATGGTAAGAAACTTCCTCAAATTAAAGTCAGTAAAACAAATTGTGCCACCTATAATTGCTAACTCAATGACTTATCCACAATTGCTCCCAAAGTGAAAAATTGTCCCTTTTATTTTTCCCCAGTTCTCCAAATAATGTCAACTTAGTTTATTTTATAAAAGGCTAATCTTGAAATGCTTTAAAAGCATCTGTACTCAAACGTATGCAATGCTAATAATATGACAGTATCAATAAATTAGAAAATTCTCCCTAATGGATAATGAATTGCGATACCAATTTGAGCAAGAAAAAAAAAGACTTTAGAGAAAACAAAAACTAAAATATTCACTGGGCCATTTTCTTCATTGATACTTTACCATGGTACCAAAAATTTCCAATTTGGAGTATAAGAGAATATTTATAGAGAGATCCCTACAAACAACCATTCTTTTGTATGTGATTTCTAAGTAGATTCAACTTTTCATGTTATTGAGGCCTTGGTATCATTAGAAACAACGTGGGTCATTTCTTTTTCTGGTAAAATTGTCAAATGTATTTTTTTTAAAAAAAACTCTCCTTTGATGTAAGATATATACTCCTAAAGCTATTGTATTTTCATTCAATTGTTGTCTGGTGGCTTCTTTCATATTCTACATCACCAACTTTTTGAAGAGGAGTTCAGAATTAAAATAAATGTGAAGGATATTGCAGTACTTTACTATTTTACCATTTTGAGGAGAGTTGTGTATTTAGACAAGTGTTCCTAATTTGGGTTTCACTGACACCTAGGGGGTTCTAGGGAATCAATTCGGGGGGGTTCATGAACTCCCTGAAATTGCATGCAAGGTATCACGTGTTTGTGCATATATGAAGTTTTAGAGAAAGAAGACCTGTAGCACTCTCACATTAATGACAGTTTAAGAACCACTGTACTGTGGCAAGAGCTTCTTGCTGGAGGTCTTCCAGTTTGTTCTACCTGTCACTCATCACTTAGTGCATATTTGCTGCGTCACTTTGATTGCAATTAACAGTAACAGTGTCTACCTGGTGTTTGCAAAATACGAATTTATTGTAAACACGTAAAACAGTTCAGACACTTAAGGAGAATAATGTGTAACCAATTTTGAAGGAACTGGAACTGGAGCAGAATCAAGGTTTCAAGTGGAGGAAGCTAATTGATAGTTTTATCAGGCAGTAACTTCCGTAAATAATTGGCAGTCAAACTTTCTCCCCCTTTTGCTGAGCATTCTAAAGATTCAACATCTGGAGAAATAGATCAGTCGTCCTATCCCTTAATTAGAGAAGAGCAAGACATTATAATCAAAGTCCAACTATGACTTCACACAGAGTGAGGAAATTTCCCAAGAGGATATTGAGACGGTGGTTTTCAATGGAAAGGGGGAAAGAGTATTCAAACTAATACCTACTACATACTATTCATAGAATCTAGACAAAACCCATAATTAAACGTAATCCCTTCAAATCCAATTTTGTCAAAATGCCTCATGATTGTAAAGCAAGGTGATGCACCTTTCTTTTAGACCTAGATATTATTTATTTGCCAATTCATAATGTTTATTTTATTCTAGCTGTCATTAAAAATTCTGAATTACCTATGTTGCCTGAAGGATTACAATAATCTCCCACTGTGTCTCCCTACATCAACTTTTCCTTGAATTCATTTTTCCCTAAGCAGCCACGGTAATCTTAACATTTAAATCAAATCATGTCAATTTTCTGTGACAATCCTTCCAAAGCTATGCATTATTTGAAGAGTAAAATTTAAAAATGCTTACACAGTCTATATTGTTCTACCTGTACACAGTCTACAATGTTCTACATTCTGACCTGGCCCTTGTTCCTTCTTCATCTTCATCTTAAGCCATTCTCCTTCTCCACTCCAGTGTACTAATACTAATGCTCTTTCTGTGAAACAACATATACTTTCCCTTAGCAGAACTTCACTTGTATTGACTATACTGATTCTTCTTCCAGAATTGTTTTGCCAACTTCTTCCCTAACCTATAGCCTCCTAATCTTACCCCCACAGATTCTGTGTAAATGCCCTTTCCAAGAAATTCCTACCCTAAACCCTAGTATCAAGTTCCTTTTTTGTATTCTGGGCTTTTATTTGAATTTATTATTATAGCTTGATAATTTTACATATATTATCTCTCCACAAGAATAAGGACCCAGTTTTGTTTATTCACCATCATATTATCAGCACAAAACCTAAAACACAAGTGGAAAATTTAAAAAATAATGAAAGAATGAATTCCATTGCTGGAGCTCCTTCTAGATACAGATCCTATCATTTTTGTTCCTCATTTTATCCAGAGCATGACACAGGGCCTGAGGCACAGTATTTGCATAAAATATACTTGCTAAAATATAAATTAACAGCACTTTACATTTAAAAGTAACTTGTATATGCCAGGAAACATTAGGCACAGGATATATGCTTTCATAATTTCCACAATTATGCATGTCTTTTATTATCACCGTCATTTTCCAGATTGAAAAAATACTAACTGGTATAATCTCAATTTTTACTGTGGTCTATCAGATTACAAAGCTGTGACATGCCATTTTTGCTAACTCAAACAAGTGTTATGATTGAAGTGCTGACTTTCCTCCAGCTAATTAACACCCACTATAATAATATCTAGAATTTTTAATATGCAAATATTATCTTTCATAGGTTATAGAAAAGTGTATATAATGAGTTCTGAGTTCAGATTCTGGAAGGCAAAAACCATGTGTACTTAATTTGCTTTGTATTTGTGTATTTCACATGTTGTCCCCTTGCCATGGTAAATGAAAGCTTAATAAATAATATTGATGAAATAGCTTTTATCTTTATCTGAAAGGTGGCATGCTAGAGAAAAATCACCTTGTTAACAGAGGATATAACTTTTATCATAATCTGGATCTATTGTCTTGTATAATCTAAACCTATTGTCTTCTTTTTTTTTGTACCTTCTAGTTGCTATGTAAACATTGCTTAAGAAATGTCATCAAAACTGTTAGTAAGTAGCTAGTGGTCTTGAGATGTTGTTGAGGAAAATACCTCAGGTTTTAAAGACTAGATTTTAAAGGCTGGTTCCAGGTTCCTTTCATTGCTGATTAAATGTTCATGGCCAAGCTGATTGACCACAAGATTTTGATAAAGTTTTAGATCCTTCTTCAATGAATAGGGGAGGAGGTTAGCAATCAAAACCTCCCTAATTTTTCTTCAAAACCCTGAAAATTTTCAAAATTGGAAACCAAATGGCTTTTTATTTTTTTATTATACTTTAAGTTCTATGGTACATGTGCATAATGTGCAGGTTTGTTACATATGCGTACTTGTGCCATGTTGGTGTGCTGCACCCAAATGGCTTTTGAAAAATGAAGGATTGCTGTAAAGCTCAGAAGGTAAGGATTGGCTGAAGTTTGCACAAAGAAGGGTTAGACATCCAAGTCTCACCTAGGATGAGATTGGGGATTAGCCAGACCAAAGTGCTTTCACAGTAGTCTGGAGATTTTCATTTTAGGGTGTCTAAGAGAGACAGGCATCATCAAGCTTATTACTTAATGTACTATCAATACCTGCAAATATTATCCAGTGCTTACTTTGTAAATTCTTTATGTTCTAAGATTTTATTATTTCTTCCAATTTTTAAAATACTAAAATTGCCACCTGACCATGTTGACCATAATAATCTAAATTGTTTTAAATTTTAGAGAAAGTGTTCAATCTGACGCTTTCCTAAATGATGTATTCCTCTGTAGCGTAAGTTCTGTAGATGATATAATTGGCATTTCTAAATATAATAGTTCTGATTATGACAGTATTGATCAGTTTTCAAATTGAATTATCAGTGATCCAGCTATTGATTAAGATAAGCATATTAATTAATAAACTCTGATATTTTGTTTCATAAAAATAATTTCTTCGCATTATTTGTTCTTTATCTGTGTCCACAATATTTCACTCTTACTCCCATATTCATTGTTGTATTCATAATCATTTTAATTCTATAGGTAACTGTGGAATGAATGCTTAATTTTCCCTTACACTACTCAGTGCAATATAAATAATACATAATAGATTATGTAATGGCTTTGGCAAAATTTCTTTCTGACTTCGGGTATTATAGTAACAGAAATCTTAAATCTTTAAAATTGGTATGCTTAATATTTATTTTGGATGAATACATTAAGTGATATGCAATACAAATTGTAAATTCAATATTTGACAATATAGCAACTGTTGCAGCAGCCAAAACTTCTCTTTTCAAAATCAAATTGGTGAAGTTATCAAGTACAGTTTTATATTCAAATAGATAAGGACAGAGAATCCAAATATTTTCCTGAATACTTACTATATCTAAGGTATAAAATTAGTTAGAGAATCAGCAATGAAAGATGTTTATTAAACACTGTAGAATTATTTGAAAATGTTACTGTTTAGTTCATAACTGAACTTATGTTTAGTTCTAAAGCGACCTCACTTATTACATCTTAACAAATATAAATAAATTAACCAAGAGTGTATTCCCAAACTTTTCTTTGTTGTTTACTTCAATTCATGTTAAGCCTGAGCCGTTATTTAAAATTTTTCACTTTCACAATTATGCAACTTTTCATAATTATGCAACTTTTCTCTTTCATATTTATGAAACTTTTAATTCATAGATATGAAAATCATACTTAAATGGAGTAAGTTATTCAGCTTTTCAACGGGATTTGGTGAAATGGGAATTAATTTTATAATTAGTGAAGCATGGTTATATGCACTCATTTTCATGAATTCACACAACAATTTATTAGATGTGTTCTGTACTCTAGGCGCTGTGATACACAAGGAAGAACAGTTCTATAAGTTAGGACATGTTCAAATTTGGAGATGCTAGTTCACAGACTATGCAAGTGGAATATGTTGGATTTTTGGATGTGTTGGGGTTGAGACAGTCATTTGAAAATGAATGAAAATTAATGTTATACAATTTGTGAGATTGCTGAATCCATGAATATAGTTGAAAAGGAAGAAGACCTGAACATGACAGTGATGCGTCTGACTTTTCCAAGCAGATAAAGAAACACGGGTTACTGAAAGAAAACTAGTAGTGTGTGCTTTAATAGACGTGAAGTAGGAGAGGTGGGAGAAGATCCAAAATGTCAAATTATGTTCTGGGTTCTAGTTAGATAAGAATATATTTAAAAGTCCGATGAGTATGTAATAGCAATCTTGTTAAAAACATTTAACTAGAATAATGGGGAGCAGGGAGCACTTTTGTTTTGAGAGTAAACGGCAGACAAGGAAATGAACAGATGAATTTGAAGGGTCATGATACAAAGGAGAGAGATAGCAATGACTAAAGGAGGATGTAAAATGAAAAGGTTTGCTTGTTTTATTTTTTTGCTTTTTTTTTTTAAATATGCGTTTTATTTGGTGATCTGATTGGTTGATTTGTTGACTTTGCTTTAGGCTGGAAGTATTTGAATTTAGTTGAGAAGAAGGATAAAATGTGAAAAAGGTAGTGACCAATGAAGCATAAATATGTGGCAGAGCAGTGTTGGGGCCCAGGTGAGATTTCCTACTTCACTGCTACTTCTGGGAATTAGTGTAGGAAATATAATTTAAGCTTGTTCCCCTGCAATGTTTAAAGATCAGAGGAAGCTCTGCCATTTAGAGTTGGTTTCTCACAGTTTTATGTTAACAAATGCCTATGAAAATTTGAGTATTAGTTTTGACTCTGTCACTTTTTCACCTTGGCTAAGTCACATAAATTTTTTGAGTCTCCGCAGTCTCATCTGTATAAACTTTCTTTATGTTGAAAAAAATATATATATATACACACACACACATATTTATACACACACATAGAAATGCGTGAAATTTCACACAATTATCATGTAAGCTCAAAACAAAAATATAATTAAATAAATAATGAAACCATTTAATAATATGTAAAATATATCTAGATAAAATATTCTCTACTATTCTCAACACATTGCTAATCATTTTATTTATTTATAAAATCTAGGATTAATGTTTCAGTTTCTTAAGAATGTCTGCTTCTTCTGAAATTAACATAATGCTATATGGAGTTATTTAGCTTAAAAATGGTTACAATAAATCCACTTTCAGGGAAAAATATTTCTTGATATGTTTTAGAAGGAAAAAATTCCATGAGCACAGTCTCAACATTTGTGTTTTCATCAAACTATAAAGCAATTGAACTTTCTTCTAATCAATTTCCAAATATGTACTTACTTTTTTTCCATGTGGAGCTTTATCATCAAAACATTTCTAGCTGTTTGGCACTGAGGTCTGGCAAGGTGAAAAGAATTTACAAATGCACTTTTCATTCTTTTTAATGGAAGATATAGCTGCTCATCTAGATAACAAAGGTCTCTCCAATATTTATTCATGATCTAGTATAGATATAGTTGTAAAAAAGTATTTCAAACTCCATTAAATCATGGTGAAATATCCCACTTTATGTAAATATTTATTGGCAATATAATCATTTCATTTTTATTATGTCTCTATTTTGACAGGAAATATATTAAATATAAAATATTTAAATTTCAAGTACTTCATAATAATTATATAGAAAATAAATATGTGACCCTGGAAAACATTAGAAATAGGAGCAGTTAGACAAAATATGAAGACAAATAAATATTTTATGTATCATGTATCTACATATATACACACATAATTTATTTATGTTTTATTATAATTAGTATACTTAACTTTTATAAATACTAGTAAGCAGAGACATTTTAAAATGTTAATAGTAGTTTTTAAGTTTTTTACAATTAAATTAATGGTTTTAGACCTACAGACTGAGGCATACAAAGTATGTTTATTTTACTAATGGGATGTAGAGAATCTGTGTCTTTTCTAGTTTTGAGTCCTTAGTACATGGTTTATTTATCAAAATATGGCAAAATCATCAATGTCAAGTGTGTTGTTACATAGTGATGTAGCTGTAATTATCATTTGTAATACATGATGTAATAAATGACACAACCATTTATTGAGCACTTCTTTTGTATTTATTAATCATCTTAACATTTTTATGCAACAAATACTACTTATATCTCATTAACATTTAAGAAAGCTCATATTTTGATAATCCACGATCACATCACGAACATGTGGCAGAGCCATGCATTAGGTCCAGAGTCTATAAACATCATACAATCCTATTACTCAATACCTACAAGATTAAAACAATGGAAAGCCTCAGAAGTATGCCTTTGTAAGGTCAATGTTAGGGTGAATACCCTTCCTCCTTTTGCCTTATTCTCATTTCTCTTAAAATAAAAATGGGCTTTCCTACAGATATCTTCACCCATTTTTTTTTTTTTACCATCTCTCACCCCTCTTGCCGTGACATTCTTTCCTTAAGTATTACCAGCTTTTCTTTTAAGCACACTTCTCTTTTCCATTCCTCGTACATTAACTCCAATTCAGATCTCATTCTTGAATTTCAAACTCATATAGCTAGATTTGTACTGAAAAATCTCTGGTTGACAATCGAGAGCAGTGGTCCCACATTCAATTCCTCATGTTGAAAACACATTTTCAGATTCATTTTCAGATCTGACCATGCCTCTACACCACATCTCAGTAAAACAAAGTTATTATTCCTCTGCACTCATCAGAGCCAGTTACCAATTCTGACAACTTAATTTCTTGACTATTTTCTGAATCCATCTTCTCCATTCGATTACATTTTACTTGTACTTTTCTTAGGTTCTATGTCTTTTACAACAAATTATAACTTCAACTACCTTACATGTCATTCTGCTTCCAATCTTGACTCACCCCTATCCAGTCAATTATTCATATTGGAATAGTTTTTAAAACCTGCATATCCGATCATGTTTCTTCACCATTTAATGTCTTTCAGGAGCTTCTGATCACTTTCTGGATTCCAACTGTATCATCAAGTTTCTGTCAGAAAAGCAGAACCAACAGAATAATGTATTTATTATAGGATTTGCTGTTAAGAAATTGTATGAACTGCTTAAGAGGTGCATATGTGTCTGTTGCATCTGCATCTGGTTCTGGATCTGAAGTTAGCAGAGCAGCCAGCCAGGAAAGAAAGATGGATATAAATTTGGGGAGAGAAAAGACAAACTGAAACCCATGAGGATGACCTGAGACCTCCATGGATGGATTAATCAGAACCTGTCTGGATGAGCTAACACCTGCATTGGTCCCTCATTGGCTCCATGCCTCCAAAAATTTTGCAGTCGACCTGAAGGAGAAGCTGACAACCAAACGCATACTTGGAAAACTGAAGGGGACTATATTGGGAACTGCAGAATCAAACCAGTGAACCAAATAGCTTCTTCAAGCCAACAAAGTAAGTCAGCAGATCCATAGCAGCCTGTGTAAGCTGGAAGCACCTGAACTTAACTACACTATCCTTTCAAACATAAACATGGTTTTTGCTTCACTTTTGAGCCTTCCCAAATTCACATAACTTTCTCTTGGGAGCAAATCATTGTCAAAGCCATTCAGGGAAGGAAATTGTAGAAAATGTAATTCCAGCTTAGCTAAGTTGATACAGTATAAAGCCATCACACAGGTCAAACTTCACAGCAGAATTTCATCTACTTTAAACACTGGTCATAATTAACTGTTAATATTTTCCCAAAGAATCCAAGCTTCCTTGCCTCTATCCTTAAACCATGTTATTTTCTTTATCTTAACAATTTATTTATCACTTTTCTACTTCCCTAACTATTACCTTTCAGGAATCTGACCCAATATCACTACCGTGAAAAGTCTCCTCAGATTGAGTATGTATTTCGCTTCTGTAGTGTCATTGTACCATCAACATATGACTATCATGGAACTTCTGGCAATGTTAATTGTATATCTTCTTCAGTAGAATAGGCAATAGGGGAGAGGAAGGACTGTGTGTTTAGTCTTGTACTTTAAAATCTGTTGTAATGTATGACATAGAGTAGGTGTCATCCTTAGGTAAATGCTCAGAATTTCTCCAATAGCTCTGAAGACAAACTCAGCATGTTCTTTTAATAGACTTTAATTCAAATGGTAAACTGAATCAGTTTTTTAACTGTTCAAGTTAGATTATAATGTAGGGACTATTGCAATATGCCACATTCTATAAGGCCCAGTTCTATCTATCTCTTATTTTAATTAAAGTTATCTTTTTATTTAATCCTTAGAACAAATGAATGAATTAAACATGTAACTTCTTATTAATAAACTTTTTGTGGGCACTACAAGAGATGATAAAGTAGTATGCTGGTTATTTGTATTAAAATCAAGTACTATTATACAATCTTCAGGAAAAAATACACACAAACTAGACTTTATTTCAGTAGAGTAGAGTAAGATATAGTATCCCAATTTAAGATGTTTCTGCTGTGACGTGAAATGTGTCTTTTTTTTTTTGCTTCTTTAATTTTTTGTATTTAAGTTCTAGGGTACATGTGCACAACGTGCAGGTTTGTTACATATGTATACATGTGCCATGTTGCTGTGCTGCACCCGTTAACTGATCATTTACATTAGGTATATCTCCTAATGTTATCCCTCCCCCATCCCCAATCCCACGACAGGCCCCAGTGTGTGATGTTCACCCCTGTCCCCATGTCCAAGTGTTCTCATTGTTCAATTCCTACCTATGAGTGAGAACATGCGGTGTTTGGTTTTCTGTCATTGCAACAGTTTNGTATTAAAATCAAGTACTATTATACAATCTTCAGGAAAAAATACACACAAACTAGACTTTATTTCAGTAGAGTAGAGTAAGATATAGTATCCCAATTTAAGATGTTTCTGCTGTGACGTGAAATGTGTCTTTTTTTTTTTGCTTCTTTAATTTTTTGTATTTAAGTTCTAGGGTACATGTGCACAACGTGCAGGTTTGTTACATATGTATACATGTGCCATGTTGCTGTGCTGCACCCGTTAACTGATCATTTACATTAGGTATATCTCCTAATGTTATCCCTCCCCCCTCCCCACAATAGGACCCGGTGTGTGATGCTCCCCTTCCTGTGTCCAAGTGATCTCATTGTTCAGTTCACACCTGTGAGTGAGAACATGCGGTGTTTGGTTTTCTGTTCTTGCAACAGTTTGCTCAGAATGATAGTTTTCAGCTTCATCCATGTCCCTACAAAGGACATGAACTCATTCTTTTTTATGGTTGCATAGTATTCCTTGGTGTATATGTGCCACATTTCCTTAATCCAGTCTATCATTGATGGACATTTGAGTTGGTTCCAAGTCTTTGCCATTGTGAATGGTGCCCCAATAAACATACGTGTGCATGTGTCTTTATAGCAGCATGACTTATAATCCTTTGGGTATATCCCTAGTAATGAGATGGCTGAGTCAAATGGTATTTCTAGTTCTAGATCCTTGAGTTAAATAAAAAGGAAGGAATCGAACCTCCTGAAACTGGTTTCAAGCCAATCCTATAACCCCTATAACTTTTCAATAAGATATTAGAAAAATTATTTCATAGCTTTGTCAAAGCCAAATTATAGGACATACCCTATATATCTTACATGCCCCACCCAGTTCAACTAGGCCTACAAGATGCCACATCCCCTATCATAGAAGAACTAATCGCTACTGTCTTCCACAATGGTTGAACTAGTCTACAGTCTCACCAACACTGTAAAAGTGTTTCTATTTCTCCACATCCTCTCGAGCACCTGTTGTTTCCTGTGAAATGTGTCAATATTTTAAGCTAAAATGTTATCCAGCACAGCTATGGATTTGAAAATTAAAATATCTAGATTTTTTTCTCTATCTAATAGCCATCATTATATTAACCAGTTGTATCGTTTTAAAGGACTTAACAAGCTGTCTGCCTCTGCTTTCCTGCAATTTTGTTCTTTAGCCAGTAAAAATTGGGCCAGTTTTGCAGAATGATTATCAAGTGGCCAAATATACAAAGCCAAATTCAGTGACATTTTGGTGTGGGCTGTGTACTGACCAATTTACTGGATTGAAAATTGAGGTTTATGGGGACAGAGGTGTTTGTGCCGATGCTTCCTGGGTGCCGAGAGGCAAGTCACATACCAATTAACATAGCTATGATTCAAAAACAACAATAACAAATGTAGCCAAAGCACAAATCTGGGGCCCAGAGCCATAGATCACTGAGTCAGGAATTTGGAAATATGCAGAAACTGAATTAGAGTTGGAATGAATTGGGAAATGGCACAAGTACTTGGAGGCAGGGAAATTTCTAAATAAATTGTTTTAAGTGCCAGTGCTTTTAACTGCCTCAATGGCTCAGGTATATGGGTACAGCAGAATAGTTCAAAAGTTGGGTAGATAAAAATGCTTTCATCTAGTCAGTCTATTATCTATTTACTTCCATCATACTGAAACAACAGAAAGTTTTGCCTTTTAATGATGAGAAATCGCATCACTTCCATCCTTTTATCTGGCAGGTTTTTGTAAACAATTACTAAATTGATTTTTAAACTTGGCTGAAATAGCATTTCCTCCTAGTTTAAATGACAAAGGAGAAATTTAGTGTTTTCCTTACATTAAAAAAAAAAAAAAAAAAACAGTAGCAACTAGCATTAACATTATTTTCTAACTTGTCTTAATGTCTATTAAGTTATCATTTTATATATAATGCCAAGAATGCTTCACTTTTTAATCTGTTCCTATTCAGTGCTTCTTAATAGAAATATCAACGTTAAAGCTGACTTACTACAAATTTTCCTTAAAAGAAGAATATAATGATTCAATAAGTAAGGCTACAAAGGTTAGTTTTAAAATGCTGTATTTTTTTTTCTATGAAATTCATAGTGATTGGAAATCATTGGTGATTTTATTAAAAATCTAAAGGTCACCCAAAAAATCTGGGTTAAATTTGCTGTGGGTTGATTAACTGCAAAGAAAAAAACGGGGAAAAAGCAATATTCTAGTAGTATTTTATGTTGAAAAACTTAACAGTGTGCTATTTAGTCACCAATGGACTATCATATAACCTGTTTGGAATTAAAATGAAATAAATTGTTAAGATTAAAGACGAAAGTGTGAAATAGAGGAGAAGCAGCAGTGAGAAAACATAGATGAATTAGATGTCAGAAAACCTGGCCCAAGTCCCAATGCAACCACTCACGTTAATGATTAGTTGCAAAATTAAGTTACAAAATTAAGTTTATTTAGTTACAAAATTAAGATTTGGGGAGGGGAGCGGTGGCTCACACCTGTCCTGCCAGCACTTTAAGAAGCTGTTTTCTCACCGAGTTCAGGAATTTGAGACCAGCCTGGCCAATATGGTGAAACCCCATCTCTACTAAAATTACAAAAATTATCTGGGCTTGGTGGCAGTCACCTGTAATCCCAGCTACTTGGGAGGCTGAGGCAGGAGAATCACTTGAACTAGGGAGGTTGAGGTTGCAGTGAGTCGACATCAGGCCATTGTACTCCAGCCAGCCTGGGTGAAAGGAGAAAACTCCTTTTCAAAAAGCAAACAAACAAAAAAGAATTAAGATTTGGGTCAAATGATTCCTAAGGATCCTTCAACAACCTTAGTAGTATTGAGAGCTGAAATTATTTAAATTGACAATGGTTTTATAATTCTTATTTGATAGGAAAAGGATATACAAAAATGCAAGATATTTTATGTCAAAATTTGCTTGAGAGACACAATAAATTGGCAGTTCGTAAAAATGTTTTGACTGTAAGAAACTGCACCACGGAGAACTTGGTTTTGTGACAGGCCATCACACAGCACTGTTCCCTTGCCTCATGCTGGGTAATTGGTCCAGAAATGACTCAGAGGAAAGATCACCACCTACTGTATCACCCATATCACTTCCTGTAGCACCTGGGTTTTTCTTGGAATGTTTCCATCCAAACATATATCATATCTGACCTGATCTGTTTGCAAGGGTTGATAAGATTATAGCCATTATAGCCTGGGGTACGGTGGCAGTGGGCCATGAGTACATGAAAGCAAGTGGTTATTTTTTCTGATAGTTACGTAAAGGGTGATTTAATCACTGGACTAGTCACTAACGTATGACCAAATGGGATTTCTTGAACATAGAATTTCCTTAATGGTTTCCTGATTGTAAATGAACTCACCAGTTTCCCATTAGGATTAACTTTCGTCACAAGCCTTAACACTCAAGATTCTCATAACATTTTTAAAAGTGCAATGAATGACTGGAAAATAACAAATTGTCCAAATTCTGTGTACAGGAAGTACAAATAAATGGGAAAAAATGATGTCTAGGACATAGGAAGTACATGAAACAGAATTCAGCAAGATGTGCAATTCCTGTAATGTTGCTGATGTTTTAAGAGAAAGAAGCACTGATCTTGAAGAGAAACCTGTAAATTCTCAGAGAGATACTTTTAACATTGCTCATATGCTTTAACTATTTAACTGCTTAGCAGTATTTTTATTAGGTTTGACAAGATCAAGATATATAATATGTAATTTATGAGCTGAAATTTACCCATATTTAGCACACAACCTTCTTTACAATGATATATTTTAATTGATTTGATGCTTCAAGTAAGTTTAAAGTCTTCAATAATTATGTAAAACACAAATTGCATATTACTTTCAAATATTCAGCATTCTCTTTATATGAAAGAGTAAATTAAAATGAAGATAAAAAAATTTCCTGATTTCCCAGATTGTTTTGTTAAATGGAGATGCAGAGTATCTTTTTATTCTTTTTGGTTACATGAAAGAACACAAACAGAGAAGAACTGTATCAACGTCATTCAACAAAAGACCACTCAGAACACTGTATGATTAAACAGATTAGGCTTCCCACACCTTGCCATGGGAAGAACACACACCATGGAATGATGCTCACCTGCATTACAGCAAGTAATCTGCTTTACTCAAAGTCTATTGGTTTAAATTTTAATCATATCTTTAAAAAATACCTTCACAACAATATCTAAACTGGTGTTTGGCTAAGTAACTGGGCATCTAGCCAAGTTGACACATAAACTTAACCATCACAATGGGTAATCATAGGTGTCTCAGTAACAAGGTGTTAGAAAGAATCTATTATAGCATTTTGAGGGCTTGGTTGAGTGATTTGGGAAAGGGTTTAAGGAAGCAGCAGTGGTGGAGTGGTGGAGGAGAGTTGCTCTATGTTGGATGCTGTGAGAAAGTGGAGCAATTTCATGACTGGTATTTTAACACATTTTATTTATAGGTAGAGAAGATTAGAATAAGTATAAAGTCGATTATTAAAGAATACTGAGCAATCATCCTTGTAGCCAAAAAAGGGAGGTGTTTGGTATTTTGCGGTTGGCACAATGCTCTGTTTTTGTCAGGGCTTAGACAGAATTATGAACTGACCTTGTTTGGTTTCACTTTATAATGGACTCAGAATGACACTTATTTGAAGGTGGTGTTCAGTGAGATTATTTTTGTGAATTGCACATCCTGGCTTTAAGTATCAGTCCAGACACTGGATGCCAGGGGCTACTGTATTTTTTTTTCTTTTACTTCTAAATAGTAATTTGCCTTTCTCTGCTCTTTACTTCAGATTGCATGGAGAAGGGATTTGTTTTGTCTTTTGATCTGTTTGCTGATTTTGGCTGTACTTTCAAGACTGACATTTAAATTAGGAACATTTCATATGCTACATAGCACCTGTTATCTCTGGAAATGAGTTGAATGAGGAAAGAGTTTTAGGAGAGGAAGAATTAGTTAAAAGTCTGTTTAAAAAACTCATAACCCCTGAATCTTGTATACTACTATAAGTAGCCAGGTGATAGTTGAATCTTGACAGAACAATGGAAGTTTTTTCTCTGGAGAGAATAAAGAAGAGGATCTCTAAACTGGGGTGTACCAGATAATCCAGCTATTAAGGTATTAGGCACATGTATGTGTATTTATTTAAAATGCTGACATGCTCACAGCCCCCTGCTTCATTTCTTCCTTGGCTCTCAGAATCTTGGCTCCAGGCAGAAGACAGAGAAGTCTTTGCAGAATTTGACCAAATCAAAAGGCAAAACATAAATGTTTTGTTATAGTTGGTTTTTCAGTGAAAATGTTCCACTCTTCAATGAAAGTCACAGTTGACCACCCACAGTCATGTGCTAAGAGTTTCTAAACAGCATCTTGATCCCCTACTCTTACATATAAGCAGAAAACCAATGATTAACAAACATGTGAGGAAATCACCCAATATGGAATGCAATGAGCAAAACAAGCAACAACAAAAACAGTTGAAGAAAATAACGTATGCAGGGAAAAGTAAATTTAATATATCTATATATATAAAATATTCTTAAGGAGATAATGCTCCACTATTCCCTGGGTCGCCAGGATGTGCAGCCAGGTTACAAGGCAGATAAGCATATGCCATCTAGGGAAGAGACCAGTGAGTGATTCAAGTTCACTGTGAACAGACAACACACACACTAGGCTCAAGTGGTACAGCATCTACTTCAAGCAGAAGTAGAGAAAAACTGCACAGGATCAGGCCCTGTGCCAATGGGTTAATCTCCCTTGGCCGGTGGATCCATTCTGCAGTGAAGATAGATGATATAGCTGCACAGAACCCACTTGGTGCCACAGTAGAAGCATCTCAACCTCTCACCCACAGAGTAGGAAATACAGAAAGCTAGTGGTGTACCTGACAGTCACTGACACATTCTCTTAAACAAAACAAAGGAGTGCACATTGAGTTTGAAACAGATAAAGGTATTCCCACAAAAGGCAATAAGCCTAGCCCAAGCCATGAGCACTGTTTATCTCTTGCTAGAAAAAATCCATCCGTATGTGGCCAAGTGCAGGTTGAAAGACTGCGTGAATTAGATTGCCTTTCCCAAAAGAAATAAAAAACTATGAATAAAACACAGAGCAATATTAAAAAGGAACATACAGATAAGAAAATAGAATACATGGATTATTTCTAAAGGTTCTACATCCAACTAATGAGAGTTCCATAAGAAAGGAATTGATAAAAATAGAGAAAAATCATCAAATAAATCTTTCAAGAATTTTCAATAACTGAAGGACATGTTTCCAGATTAAAAGTCCACATCAAATGTCAGCACAGTGAATGAAAATATGCTTTCACCAGTGTACATCACTGTAAAATTCTGAAACAGATGAGAACAAATAGATAATTCTATATATCTCCATAAAGGGAAAAAATAACATACATGAAAAGAATCAAGAATCAACATAGCTTCTGACTTCTCCGCAGCAAAACTAGAAGCTAACAGACAATGGAGCAATATATTTAATATTACAAAAGAATTCATATACATATATGCACATACATAATAATATTTAGACATATTAATTAGGCATACAATATACATTTCTAAGATACAAATATTTGGGTATATGTTTAATAGCCAACATAGAACTCTTTAAAAAGTATGTAAACAATTAACTAAGTTGCAAAGCTTTTGCATATATTTATTTTTCATTCATGCCATGCTCAATTATGATGACAAAGTATAAAACACATGAGAGGGCACAGAAAATTTAGTGCAGGGCAGGGATGGTGGCTCATGCCTATAAGGCCAGCACTTTGGGAGGCAAAAGTGGGAGGATTGCTTCAGGTGAGGAGTTTGAGACAAGCCTGAGCAACACAGAGAGATCCTGTCTATTAAAAAAATAATAATGATGATAATAATCTAGATGGGGTGGCACATGCTTGCAGTCATAGCTACTTGGGAGGCTGAGGTGGGAGGATCACTGAAGTCCAGGAGTTCAAGGCTGCAATAAGGTATGATCATGCTATTGTACACTAAGCTGGGCAAGAGAGCAAGACACTGTCTTTAAAAAAAAAATAATAATTAAAATAAGGAAGTATATTGAAAGCTGATTTTCAATGAATAATTATTGTATAGTCTATCCATATATATATATATGTAGTATATGAAACATTATTATACTCTAAAAACCTTGTAGTTACCTCAACGTTTCAATAAAGTAACGTGTGAAATTAGCATTGCTAAAATTAGAGATAATTTGTTCAATTTCTTTAAAATTGTTTTTTGAAGACAACTCTTTTCCCAACTGTTTTACACTATTCTGGAGTTGATCAAAAAATTTCTCACAGATGATATACACATGGGCATTTGAACCTGCTTGAAGATATACTGTGGTATTTTACATGTAATAAATTCATTCACAGGATGCCAGAGTAATTATCACTCAGCAATGGTAGTTATTACTACTAATAATTTATAAGCTGCTTCAAAGCAATGGAAAAATGGATGACTTTAGGGGAAGGAAAGGGTAAGGAATAAACATTAACTGGAGTATTCCTTGAATGAATAATTTCTTTTTCCCCAGAGAATTCCTAAAGTTAAATTTGTCCCCACTAACTCAACAGGAGGATTGTGTACATTCTAGGTTAAGACCAAATTCAGGATATTACGGTTGTATTTTTAAAAATAACCTCTGTTGGGTTTGGTGCTCTTTTGGCACTTGAAAGGCTTATTTAATTTTGTTTTCATTACATTTCTCTCTCTGGTTCATATTTTCCAAAATTATTTCTGCTTTTAAGAGTTACAGTTAATAAACCAAATGCCCAGACCAAGCAGTAAAACAAATAAAAAAAAAAATCACTGCAAATAACAAAAATATATATATATTTTCTGCTCTATGTTGCTATTTTTCTGTTCAAACAGATTAAGTAAAGTACAACATTGGAAATTTCATACGTTTATATATCTTGTAAGCAAGTCTCTTTCAAAGTGATTTTGAACGTTGAGCAAGAGGGCTTATTTGCAGACAATAAAGGACAGGTTTTCTTATCCCTTATTCCCTTGTCAGAAAGGGAAAACAATTTTTTGCCCAGGTATAACGCAGAATGTTCTAAATAATCCCTATATGAATCATGATTTTAATGAAAACTGTTTTTATGCCTTATAGTTTTAATCATATTTGAATGTATTTGAAATATTTGAAAATAAATTCAAAATTATTTTATTTAAAATTTTAACAGAAACTTCCTCAAAATTCATAGTAGTAGCAGGCATTAACAACAGAATCTTATTTAGGCAGTAGCGGTTTGGGGGGTGTATACAAAAAGGGACTGTGAGGGACAATGTGAGGGGTCCCTCTTTTCCTTATTAGCAATGTAAGTTTTAACATGACGGATTGACTATTAAGGCTGGGTTTAGGCAAAAATTGAAGGAGGTCAGGTGTATTTTCTCTCTTCCTCCTACTTTCTCCTCCTTGTGTAGTTTCTCTTTCATTTTCCTCACAGCCTGTGACTCCACAGTTGCTTTTGGACTTCTCAGGGACTGAGCTTAATAATACTGCACAGCCCCACTGTAGAAAGAGTCATTTTCACCTTACAATGGGAAGTCTCTGTACCCTACCCACACTGACCTGTGACACTCACAGGACCTTTTACATCTTCTCTCTTCTGCAAACATGTGCATGTAGAATCATGGCTTTCTGAATTATCCTTTCAGAGGCATTTGGTCCAAAAATTGGCAGCGCTAACTCAGTACACCATGTTGTACTTCAGACTATGGTAATGCTATCTCAGAGATTTTCAGCTTTCTGATGTCAGAGCTTGTATCGTATTCATTCTTGTATATCCTTCATTATCTCCAACATTGTTTTGGAAATAGTAGGTATTCAGATATATGTGAAATTGATGTGAATTTAACATAGTGAAAACATATTTCCACAGACCCTTTAGAGAACACTGACAATCTTTTGACTCCTGCCATTTAGATTCATTTTGATAATTTTCAACCTTTTTTTTGGCTGTTTTAATGGTCAATTTTAGACTGTCAGAATAGCCAAATGTGTCTTCTGATCTGCTTTGGTCATTCATTCATACACACTTTCAAATTCCCATCAGCCTTTTTCCAATCTTCAGCTCCACGGTGCCCTTCAGCCTTGTTTTTCTCCTTGACCTGATCTGGCTTTCTTCTTACTTTCTATGAGGCACGTGAACTGCCTTGTGCATTTATTCTTAGTGATGTTCCATTTATTTCCTTCTGGGAAATTCTGTGTTCATTTGGCATCAGCAAAAATGAAAAAAAAAAAAAGAAATAAATGAATACAATGAGACAAGCCACATGATAGATAGCACTACAGTTAATGACATGTCTTATGTGAAGTGCTAGACATTATATTATGTTGTTTGTAAGGGCACAGTCTCATGGGAAATTGCCACTGTGTTTGAAGGGCAGTTAATAAATATGGATATGCTCTTGCCTTCTGCAATGACACTAGGATTCCTTTAGGTTATCTTTTAACAAATTCACTTTTGGAGGACACTGAGTGAAGCACTCTGAAGAGAAACTTTGCTTAAGTGGGGTTTGTCCATGTTTTCCTTGGGAAAGAGAGTTCCAGGAAGTTTGATAAGATTGCCATTTCCTATTAAACTGTCATGACGAACTTAGCGTGATACCATCCCGGATGCAGGTGTCCAGGTCAAAGGAAATAAAAGGGAAGTTCAAAAGCACTCCTCCCATAGTTGCTGATCTTATATCTCTATTAGTATGTCATGGGAAGTTTTTATGTGAGCATATGCTGGAAATTAGGCAAAACACAAATTGCATGCCAAGCAAATAAAATAGGTTAGAGAAAAAGAAAAGAAAAAACTTCTCCAAAAAGCGTTTATATTTAACAATATGGTATTTTGCATTTAAAAATTTGTTAAAAGTGTACATATCATGTTAATTGTTCTTAGCAAATAAAGAGGGAGGAGGCAGGAGGAAACTTTTAAAGGTAACAGATATGTTTACTTCCTTGATTGTGGTGATGGTTTCATGGATATATGCATATATCTAAACTCATTGAATATTTGCAGTTTTTGTATATTGGTTATACTTCAATAAAGTTATTGTTTTTAAAAGCATTTAGAAATGCAAATAAATATATCCTTTTCATTTTAAAAGCATTAATTAGGTTTTGAAATCATTTCAAACCTATTGAAAAGTAGCAGGAATAGTGCAAGAAAAGTGCAACACACTCCTGTGTATACCCATAAACCTTTTTAAAGTTTCTACTCATTCATGTCCTTTATAATGGTAACCAACCTAGAATCATACATGTACCTGGTTGTCCTATTATTCTAAATTTCTTCATTTTAGAACCTTCCTCAATCTTTCCTTTATGTAATAACCTTCATATTTTTCAAAATTACAATGCTGTCATTTTGTAGACTATATTTCCATTTGGGTTTCTGTGATATTTTCTCATGAGTAAGCCCAGGTTATATATTTGGGGCAGGAATATCACAGAAATGATACTGTGCGTATGTGTTTTTTATTGCATCCTACCAGGTAACACATAGTGTTTTCTTGCCTAATACTTGTGTTAACTCTGTTCACATAATTAAGATGGTGACAGCAACGTTGCTGTATTTTTTCTTCATAATTAATAAGTATTTTTGGCAGAGGCAACTTGAAGCTATGTAAATATGCAATTCCTCATCCCACTGTCACACTCAAGTTTTAGCAGTCATTAATGTATCTTGTGTGAATTAATTATGGCTAGGATGTCACATTGTGATTTTTTAAAAAAATTCTTTCTACATGTATCACTTCTGATTTATTTACCCATTCGTGTATTTTATCCAGCAATCTCCACCTGTGAATCAGGTTTTCTTTCAGATATATTTAACTGGTACAACTATTTTTGCCTAAATTATCAGTATGGACTCATTGATTCCTCTTTTATTCAATGGTCTGTAGACTATTAGTATCATTATCTAATTAAATGGTTAGATCATCATCTATTTGGCCACTGGGACCTCCCTACACAAAATTGGCTTCTGAATTATTTTATTACACTCCCATTTTTCTTTGAGAGATTCTTTATTGGGACAACAAAATGTTCCTGATGCATATTATTCTTTTTCTGCCCCAGCTCTGAAATCAGCTATTTCTCTTGTCTCCAGTCCTGTTTACTGGAGAATGGAATTTAAAAGTCAAGAAGTAAAATGAACCCACTGTGTGTGTTCATTATTAATGGAGTCTTTTAATGACAAAGCTCTCCAACATTTGTACCTTTATTCTGTGAGTGAGAAACTTGGCTCTTATTATTCTTTACATATTTACATATTTGCTAAATCCCCTATGTGTGGCTAATCTTCCCAAACTGCCAGGCTGCCTTCAACAACTCTCTTGACAGGCAATCACATTGGCTACTATTACTGGCCACCTCTGGCCATATTCACTTCTCACTCTGCTTAAATCCCTATGTCGGCCATCATTACTATCACTGACTAATGTCTCTTGTAAGAGAAAAGAAGAGTGTTATGTTCAGGAGAGGGGAGAGCTGACACAGGAGAAGAAGAAAGAGGAGAGCAAATGGGGAGGAGGGGAAGGAGAATAAAGAATGGAAGGGAAGAAACAGTGTTCATATTTTATACACTATTCATATTATACCTTAAGATGAATTGAAACATTTCAGATTGTGTGAGATTTTGAGACCAAAAATAGAGGCATTTTATAATTATTATGCTTTATATTTTGCTAACTGAAATACTGCCATAACAAAATGGCTAAAATCCAAAATTAGTATTTTGTAATGTAGATTTGTTTATTGAACATCTTTCATTTTTTTAAAATAAAATGGACTTACAAAAGTTATACTTTATATCTCAGGCTGACTTCTTAAGTATGCCATTTTGTACTTAGAAAGACTTTTTCTAGTATATATATGAAAAAAACTATAAAAATATATTTGACTCTTACTTGTCGAAAAAACACGATAATATTATCACAACCCCAACATTTCTCTGTAAATACAGCTTTCTGTGATTGCATTATCTATCACTGGCAAGGACTTAGAAATAATGACACATTCACTAGTCTTTAATAGACACATGATGAGCACAAGCTCCAGTCTGATCAGTCAGTGAACTAAATATAAAAGAAATGCTTTATAAAGTGTCATTTAGATTCCGGTGTAATAGAGATGTAATGCATATGTCAAGTTATTGAGTTGTCAACTTAAATAGAAGCCAGTATGTCATCCAGCAATTATTGCTATTTAGGCCTCAGGCATTAGTGCTAATATTAGCATTTGAGTGTTAAGTATGTAAAGTACAAAAGGGAAAAGAAGAGATTATACGAAGCAAACCCTAAAGAACCCAGTATGTTACTAAAGGACACAATCTATCCTGTAGCTATGTGCCGACATTTTAAAAAAAGGAAAATTTGTGTAAAAATATACAGCCCACTTGGGGAAGTAAGTACAAAAATGGTACAAGAATTTACCTATTATTTCAGGCAGAGCTTAGTATATTATCATTATTCTACATAGGCAAATTTTTAAATCATCAGAAGTCTATTTCAAATTAAATTTGGTGGCTCAGTTTCCAGTTGTAATGATTTATTGACAGATATTTGACATGGCAAGGATTTCTTTTAAAACACACAAACCTAGAACAGACCTTCATATTTAACCCGTATCTAAAACTCAAACTTTATAGAACTTTTCTGCAGTTCTCTACCTATAAATCAGGTTCATATTTTAGGTACGGCCACCTTTACCTAGCACTCCTGAGGTGATCCGTTTTATAATATGGATTTCTATCAAAGCTGAGAAATAAAAAGAGGCTTTTGAGATCACACCTGCAGAGGTTTGTCGATCATAATATATATAATGCTAATTATCTGCTAATTTAAATATATATTTATATTACATTTATAAAGATGTATATTATATACATTATATACATTTATGCATACATAAATGTTTATACATATATTTAGTTGCAAATATTAGATTGGTGCAAAAGTAATGGCAGGTTTTGCTGTTAAAAGTCATGGCAAAGACAGCAATTACTTTTGCACCAACTTAATATGTATATACATACGCACACACAAACATAAATATTAGGTTACTCTTGCAGGTAGTATGTCTAAATTAAAAGCACAAAGCACAGTTCATTTTAAAGTCATTCTTTCCAAGAGATAGATTAAAACCTGCTGTTTGTAAATCTATTGCACATATGAACAGTCCCAAAAAAAAGCAAAGCAAGGAAAAAAACAGACACTCTGGCATCTCTTTCTGGTCCATTGCTGAAGGACATTAAGTACTAAAAGGATCTATGTGAAGATTAAGATAAAATCTAGCAGGACCAGCACTGTCTTCCCTAATTCACTATGCAGACAACAGAGTCAGCGAAAAAAGAAAAAAATAAAAAGGTTGGACTATTTCCAAATCCTTTTAAAAGCATATACCCTCTAAAGCAGAAGGCATCTTTACATGAACAGGCAACCTTCCCTACACACACCACTGCTGTTCTGGCCTGAATTTTATGCTAATGGAATAAAACCATACAGTACAGAACCACATTCTTTAAAAGCAAGGATTCTATGTATGTAACAGTAAGTAACGCAAAGCAAAGAAAAAGAGGGCAGGGCAAGTCTTCAGTCAGATGCTGTATGACTTCCTCTTTGCTTTTGTCCATGTTGTAAGACATCCTCTCAACAGATCTAAATCCTCTCCTTCCTTCAAGGTTCAACTCAACTACATTCTCCTCCAAAACTTTTTCCCTTTCTGAACCTGCCAACGTGATACGAAGCACCCTTCTTTTGTCTTCTCATCGCATTTTGAGTTTATGCTTCTATGGAAATGACTACCACTTAGATTTAAATGTCTGTCTCCTTTACCAGACTGTAAATTCCACAAGTGCAAATTTAATAGTTTAAATTTACTGTAATTCCGCAAGAACTAGTACATTATATCTGTATTCCCAGTGCCTCTCACGTGGACTATGGGTAGACTGAAGAACAGAAAGATTTAAGGCCCTAAATTTTCTCTTGCTCTTTACTGACAAAAGGCCTCTACATTTCAAAACAGGTTTGGCTACTTTTCCTACTTAGAAAAATAGGAGGGAATTAAAGTCAATCTTCATTTTTATTGCCTTTTCTCCTCTTCTTCTACACCCGAAACACTAAACCACATGAAAGGTACTAAAGACGTTGTAACTACAAGTTTGATCTTAATTGGGAAGTGTAATTTAGAGATTTTTTGAAGAAGAAAATGAAAATCTTCCCGCAGGCAATTCTCTCCTTTCTGGCTTCCTAGTATTTGAACATATTCTTATCTAAATAGACATAGTTGTTCATTCCATACCATTGAAGAGATACTCAAGACACAAAAAACTAGAATGCAAATATCCTTGGATAAAGAGCCAGGTATTGGTTACTGCTTTTGGTAAATGCATAATTGATTGAGAGTATATGAGTTCTAGGTTTGATGGAGAAAATGAGGTTAAAAGATATCATGGATGTTTAAAGGAAGAGAGAAACAGTTAAGGTGGTTCAGAGACACTTTGCCTAATCATGTCTGATCTCAACTGAGTAGGGAAAATCAGTACTTTATCAGAGATATTTCTTATTTGTCAATAGTTTTCAGTACCTGAGTTCCTGAGGGCTAGGGAAATTATGTTTAAGATGATCACCTTATTAGAATGCCACAGATTTTCATCTTAATGTTTTTTTTTTTTTCTGATCTTACTTTATCTCAATGCTGTGAAATATTTCCTTTACTTGAAAACTGAAAGTACAAATTAATAGTCATTAATAAAGCTCTTTGTTTTAGGGCTTATCTCAGACTAGATTGGATAATAAATCGTTTCTGTTCCTAACTATCACTTCTTTTGATGTGAAAACATTTATGCTTCTTCACAACTTTAAACGTGGTTTACAAAAATCTGAGTCTTACATACCTATTCATTAGTAATATTGGACTACAGTTGCCTTCTTGGTATAGTATGTCATGTTTTATTATAAAAATCACATTTATGTTATAATACAATAAAATGAGAAGCTTTCCATCTTTTATCAAGCCTGGGAAAGCTTCAATATATTTGAACTATCTGTATTTTTGAAGATTCTGGATTTGTAAGATCTTTGGTCTTAATGCCTTTTTCCCCCAGTGACAGTGCTTTTACTTATTTCTCATGCCTTCTTTACTAATTGCTATCTTGCAGTCTTTCATTTTCTATTTGGTCAATTTTGGTAATTTCTACTTTGCTACAAAGTCATATGTTTTCCTTGTGTTTTAGATTCATTATAATAGTGGCATGCATTAGTCTCTTAACTTTTTAAAGTTTCTTTATCTATGTTTAGGTATTTTTTATTTTGTATGTATTTTTTCTCTCTGTTGCTGTTATCAGATCTCAGAGATGACTTTCTGTATGTCTTACTGGTGTTTGTGAAGAACAAGCTTTTAGAACTTATTTTTCATTTTAGTATACAGTCGTATGTTACTTAATGACAGGAATATGTTCTGAGAAATGCATCCCTAAGTGATTTCATCATTGTGCAAACATCATTGAGTATACTTACATAAATCTAGATGGTATAGCCTACTACATATGTTGCTGTATAGTACAGCTTATTGCTCTTAGGCTACAAACGTGTACAGCATGACACTGAACTGAATAATGTAGGCAACAGTAATACAATGGTAAGTATTTGTGTATCTAAACATGTAAAAGGTACAGTAAAAATATGGCGTTATTGTTTTGTGGGACCACTGTAACAATATTGATCTGTCATTGACCAAAATGTCATTTTGTAGCACATGACTAAATTTCTATTTTTATTGCATTAATTTTAGATTGTATCATTTTAAATTCTCTTTCCTAGTTTTTAATAATAGAATTTTAATCTGAAGTAATTCTGTTAAAATAGTTTAGAGGCAAAATGTTATTTTCTATTTTATTTCCATAAAATATGGTATATAATATTTAAAAGCTTAGACTTCATGTCTATGATATTTTAAATTATCTTTTCTATAGTATATAGAGTTAATAATGTGTTTATCAAATATTCTGTGAGTCATTGCACAATAATGAAAATGTTAAATGAGCATAAACCTTTACATGGCAGTAAATGTTTAAAAAGTGAATTATTAGTATGGCATTGCAACAGCTTTTCTTTTCATTAAATATACTGATATACATCTACTAAAATAATAATCTTATCTTGATTGACTTATTTGGCAAGGACAAGTTCAAATGTCAGTAAAAAGGTTAGCCTTCTTGCACTCCTGTTTAAAAATATGAAGTGACATCCCTTGACCTGTACTTGTCTTCTTATATAACAAGAATGTGTAGATGACAATGTGCACAGCTATACAAGGGGAAAATTAGAAAAAGTATTTTACAATTCATTACAATGTCAGTGTTACCATCTAGTATATTATTCCCTTCTCATCATTGCCCTTGCTTAAAACACTGGCCACACCCCACATAAAACATACTGATATAAATCATCACTTCAGAATAAATGAAGTTCTTATTTGCATAATGTTCTTTCTTTATGAAGATTATAATTTTAATTAGAAATTAAACTGACATTTTTACTTTGTTGAGATACAATATACGCATCATAAAATCTATTCTTTGTAAGTATACAATTCAATGATTTTTAGTTAATGCATAGAATTGTGCATGTATCCCTACAATTCAATTTTAGAACATTTTCATCTCTCCAAAGACTTCCCTTGAGCCTGTTTGCCATCAATTCATTTTTTTTATTCCCAGTCTCAGGGCAATTTCTGATTCATTCTTTATCCCTATAAATTTGCCTTTGCTGTTCATTTCATATGAAAGAATCATGCGTTACACAGTCTTTTGTATCTGACTTCATTTAGCATAATGTTTTTGAGGTTTATCCATGATGTAGCATTTTTTGGTCTTTTGTTCTTTTTTATTGTCGGGTAGCATTCCATTGTATGGACATACCACATTTGCTTATTCCTTCAGCAGGTGATAGACATTTACTATGTTTCCATTTTTGGCTATGATAATAACACTGCTATGAACATTCATTTACAGATCTTTTCATGGATGTGTTCTTCATTTATCATCATGCATTCCCAACCATAGAATTGCTGTGCCACGTGAGTATTCATATTTAACTCTTGAGGAAAGGACCACACTGTTGTTCCAAATTTCCTCTACGATTTTTTCATCCTCACCGACACCTGTCATTTTCTGCCTCTTGATTATAGCCATTCAAGTAAGTATGTATTAATATTTTACTGTGGTTTTAATCTTCATTTTACTAATGACTAATGATATTGTGTACATTTTCATGTGCTTCTTAGCCATTCATGTGTCTTCTTTGGTGAAATGCCAGTCTTTTATCTATTTTTAAAATATCTATTTATTGTATTGTTTTGAGTTGTAAGAGATTTTTTAATGCATTCTATATATAATTTGAAATTATTTCTCATTGTTTTCATTTTCATCTTTTAAAGAAAGTCTTTTAAGGTTTGACTTTTGAAAAAGTGTTATCGGTTTTTTCTTTTGTAGATTATGTCTTTATTGTTGTATTCAAGGACTGTTTGCCTAACCCAGAGTGACAAATTTTTTTTGTTTGTTTGTTTTTAGTAGTAGCTTCATAGTTTTAGCTCTTAAATTTAGGTCTAAAAATCAGTTTTAATGCATTTTTGTGTAAGGAGTGAAGTAAATGTCTATGTCAAATGTGTGCGTGTGCATCTTCAATTCTTCAAGCACTAGTTGGTATAAAAGCTGACCTTCTCTGCATTGAGGATTCTTGGCGTCTTTGTTAAAAAAAAAATTACCTCAAATATAAGAATTCATTTCTGAACTCTCAATTCTGTTTCATGGATCTACATGCCCATCCATAGCCAATATCCCCATTGTCCTGCTTTTGTAATTTTATATTATGTTTTGAAATCAGATAGTCTAAGTCCTCTACCTGTGTTGTTCCTTTCAAAATCATTTTTACTGTCCTAGATCCTCTGAATTTCCATATGGGTTTTAGAATCAGTTTGTCAATTTTTACAAGAAAAAATAAGCTTTCTTGGATCTATTAGGTATTATGCTGAATCTATAGTATTCTGATCTTTAGAAAAAGCAAATAAATCTGTGGATCAATTTCACATTTTATGACTTAATTCATAAACATTTTCTATTAAAACAGATCTGTGAACTTGAAGAAAATTTAAATATGAGCAATCTAATTTAAAATGTTTAATGATTGTCATTTTGTTTCGTGAAACTCTTGATTTTAATTATATCTATGCATCTACTTTTTTACAGAAAATTAAACAAAATGTCATTTAAAGAACTCAGATCAGAATTGTATTCTAACCTGGATTCTGCTTTTTTTCTTATGCACCTTGGGCTAAGACAATTAATTCTTCTGAGTTTTAGTTTTATCAGCTAAAACAAAGCCTCTCCTTGTTTTAATATTTTATGATTAGATAATATCATACTAATTTTTATTCAGAAATGTTTCACAACTTCTTTGAGTTTTAACACCATAAAAAAGCACTTTGAGCCAATCCCTATAATTTTAATTTTTGCATAATTAAAAAAAATCATTAACATTTTATTGTGAGTTTAACTGCATTTTTTTTAAACACCTGGCCTTAAGCAATTCTCCCACCTCAGCCTCCCAAAATGCTAGGATTATAGGCATGAGCCATTGTGCCTGACCAAGCTGCATTTTCTATGGTAATAATTGATTGTTTTATTAAAAGTGTCGAAAGAAATACATCTCCGGAGATTTTAAAATAACAGCTCAGACCTGTTCTTCATCTGAACAAGGTTTACCTGTATTTTTATCTCACATATACTGTTTAAATGTTTCTATTGTACATTGTTTTAAATGAGCGTTTACCTTTAATTGCTTCTTAAACCAATATTTTTAAGTAATTAGAATTTAACTGACATTTAAAACTTAATTGGCTCTGTGCCATAGCATTAGCACATTAAGAACGCGACAACTTGTTCTTATCTCATAACATCTAATAAACTTAAAACACCATAATGTGATATAACGCAAATAGCAAAGGGCCAGGTGCTGGAGACTTTGGGAGAACTCATGTATTTGCAGCTTACTAAACTGATGATTTCAGATAAGTAAACTTCTTGAAAACTTGGCCTTCTCATTTGTACAGTTTGATATAGCCACTCCAGCTCTCTACATGTTACCAGATTACTAAAACAAGAACATTAGATACCATGAAAAAGCCATTTTAAATGGGAGAATATTCTGCCACTTATCCAAATGACTTTGAAAATTTACTTGATAACTTTGAGGCTCAGTTTCCCAAACTGAAAATAAGAGTAATAATAGAAGTTACCTCAGTCTGGGTATCTATGCAAAATGCTTAGCAAAGGGTCTAGTATTTTGCTAACGTTCAATGATATTAGTTACTTCTATCAAAAATAATAGAAATAGCAGTAATACAAAAGTTGATAGGAAATAATACTGGACAAATTATACTAGACTACTGGGAGAATGTCTGAATTTTAGTTTAGATTTTGCTAAAATTAACTAATGGATTTGAACCAAATAATTTAATCTTTCAAGGCCTGAATATAATCATGTGTACATCAAGAACAATAAGTAAAATAATTTCAAATACTTCCTTTTTCTCTGAAATTCAATGACTGTTATTATTGTAGAAACTTAGTAAATTAATACTAATTGCAATTTATTAAACACGTATCAGCTTTCTTTCAGCTTTTCTATCATTGCCACTTGATATATATAAAAGCACAGCATTATTCTCTGTTGCCCAAAATTTTAAAAACAACATTAATTCATGAAATTATACTGAAAATACTTCTTGGCTTTTGATTAATTTTCTTTTCTTCTGAAAGTATCTTGAAAATATAAATGTATAACCTTGTTATACATATATAATAAGCCACATCACACTCTGGTAACATGAATAATTGAAATGGAAAATTCCTAAACCCTCTGTTTTAAAGGTGTCACTTCAGTTACATCATTTAAAAAAATCCTCTAATAAAGCTTCAAAGTTAAGCAATACTCCTATTCTCAAAGATATGGATGAATTTATGCGCAGAGACGTTAACACTTTACTAAGGTTTCTCTTATTTTATAAGCTGAAGAAAATGGAATTAAAATTATTGATTACTTATATGACCTAGTTTGTGAATTGGAAAAGCTGAAAAGGAGTAGTAGGTAACAAAGGAATGTGCCTCCGGTGACAGATGCAAGGAAACAAATAAACACAGTATCATGATGTACAAAAACAAACTAAGTGAACTGTCATGTACAGACCTACAGTAATGGTAAGGCTTATAATATTTATTATTTTATTTCTTTAAAAAAGTAAAGACAGGTATCATTGGCAGCTTGAAACAACATTCATGTCTGTGCAACTGCATTCTAATCACATTTAACAAATGACAAATGCAGTCATTACCTGGAGTTTTTCATTTGATGGCTCTGTTCCTTCTGGGGACAGGAGATAAATGAAGGAAAGCTGACACCTTCAGATGTTATCTAGATTAGTGTTGACATTTTTCCTTGGAGGTTGACAGCTGCTAATGAACTTAATTTAAACATGAAACAGAGGATCAAAAATATAATTTAAACAGAATTTTACTAAAAGGGATATTGAGGCACATCGATCATGAGCATAACAGAAAGGAAATCTAATTTGCAAGATTCCAAATGACCAATATGAGCCCACTCATGTAACTTTATTCTTTAATTTTTTTAAGTCTAACTTATGCTCAAATTCTTAAATTCAGAGATTATAGAAGGTGAATTAAATTAGGTGGAAATGTTTTTCCTATAAATATATCATCAAAGGAATTTTCATTCAGGCATCCTGAATGAAAATCTGAAGGTACGGTGTGCGGCAGGAGATAATTTTTATACAAATTGTCTTTATTCCTAAATCTTTAAAGATGATATTTTTATGTGCCAAAGACCACATGGTTTATTGGTAGACTTCTTAGATTCTTCTCCACTTTCACCTCTTATTATCTTGTCTTTTGTAGAACATAAGATCATTACATGTCTTTGTTTTCTGAGGCAGAAATACCTGAATTTCTAGATCCTTCAAAGAATGAAAATGAGACACATAAAAATGCTGTCATAATTTACATTAAATGTTATTAATAAATAACAACAAGTATGTGTGTATCATACTACAATTTGAAAAGCATGTTTCTCAGCTAGATAGGAACAGAATGGACAAGTTGAAACATTCTCAGGTCAGTCCAACACAAGGTCATCAGCTGTAAGACTGAGAGCAAGAGTATGAAAAACTGGAAGTCCTGAAGCAGCTCGGGGAGGAGGAGGTGATAATCAGTAAATGTTATATGATGAGAAGTGCTGCTCTATTTTGAGAAAAGAAGTTCAAACTTTCAATGAGCCAACAAGTGTTGGAGATTGAGGGGGCATGGCAAGAAGCTGGGGAGATGGGGCTGTTTCAGAATACTTGTAATATGTGTCCAACTCTTGTTCTTCACGGAGTCCAGACATAGGGATTTTAGCATGAATGACTGATAGAAGTACAGAAGTGGCCGATTTTCTCACATGATTATCAATATGAATCTTTCATTTGTCCAGAATGAAATTATGTGATCAGATGGGACTTCACAAATAATTCTGCAATCATTTTCAGACCATGCTCTGCTATCACCTGTCAAATCACCCAACTAACCTCTCTTTGTGTTATGTTTTTCTTTCTGGAACATGGGGATAACCTAGTAAGAATGGAAGAAAAAAAACACACATTTAAGAAGAGTTAGCCAGGCTGTTAGGCAGTCAGCCTACACATCAGACATAATGGGATACATTCTAGGAAGACTTAAAAAACATATATATATTCACATGGACTAGTTCAGAGATGATTCCTGAATTTGCAAATGTGGATGGAGAAACTTGATTCAGAAAGAGGAAAGGGATGTGGAGGAAAGCCATACCATTTAGAAATAAACAGTGCTGGGCTTCTGCAGGTGGCTTTTCAAAGGGCACTACAAGTTTTCTCTTGCTTTTTACCAACCTTGAGTACACACTGCCTTGCCTTTCTGGATAGTAATAGTGGTAATTCAGCATGGTTGAAAAACAGATGAGCAAACTCTGCGGTCTGTAGAGGTAACACCAATTTACAGACATTAGTTACTCTTGTTGCTTTTGTTGGCGTTCATCTTCTTGCAATGTGCCAAGTACTGTGCTAATGCTTTGCATGATTTGCTTCATTTAATCCTAACAACTCTCTGAAGGGGTACTATAATAAACCTTAACCTCAGCTTTAACTAGTTAATATAGGTAATAAATAATGGCACTTAAGTTTGTTCTCAGCCAGAATTACTCTAGGATAAACGTTCTTAAGCACCATACTATACTGGGTATCTTTGTATAATTTTAAATGCATTTCACCCTAGCATGTTTTGCATTGTTAAATGGAATTTACACAAAATCATAGCAGAAACTGTTCCTGCCTCATTCAGTTGTTATAATTTACTGACTTTGAAATCCAGAACCTTGGCTGCGACTGACCAGGGATGCCATAGCATCTAGACAACGGAAGTTAACAACTTCCCCTTGCAAATTTATTAGTTGAAACAAAAAGGATTAAATTAAAAGTGATCAAAACCATGCCCTTTAATAACTTGCATGTAATTAAGTTGGCAGTTGATATATGTATTTGTGTATGTCTATCTGTATTATCGATCATTTATTTACAATTCTAACTAGATGCCTTTTTAATGGCTGTAATTGCAATACTCTTATAATCAACATGAAGAAATTGGTAAAAATCCTAACAATGTAGTATAAAGGAAATATCTCTGCTTCCATTCCTGTCAAAATTCTCCTTAAGTAGTCTACTGCATATACCACATTCATCCCATTTTGTGACCTATGTGGATTCACCCAGTTGTTATTAATGCTGCAAAGTAAACATTTTCATCTTTACTTTTCACCCATGTGACAGATAGTATTCCACTTTTTGGCATCCTGTGATTGGGTAGGGACATGTAACAAGTTCAGACTGATGAAATATGAGTAAAACTGATACGTGTATCACTTCCAAATGAAACTTTAAGAACCATCCTCTGAATTGCCACACTCTCCTTCTGCCACAGTTCCAGAGAGTAGCTTCTTCCCGGGAGAAGAGAATGATGATACAAAACTAAAAATGCAGCCAAGTGAGGCAGGGATTGGTGAAAGGAAGGAGTGTGTCATGGTGTGAACCAGAAATAAACCTTGTTGTTTTGAGTATTTGAAATGTAGGGGTTGTTTGTTACCATAGTATAACTTAGCATATAGTGGCTGATATCCATATATTATGTAGATATATGATACATCACATCAGATTTTTTGAAACAAATTGCAGAAATTCTGTAATTTATGTTTCCGTAAACTTCACTAGTAACATCTCTCTTCTTATTCCTACAGGTTTTAATTTCAAGAAATCTAATGAGATTAACATTTGTATTTCAAACTGCCCAAAACTGACCACTAAGCTATTGAGGAATGCCTGTCCATCTCTGTAGTAGTGGTGGGAAGGCATTTGTAAGGCTCTTTCTATTCATTGAAAATACTTTAATTATTTTTCTCAATGGCAGCAAATGGCTTAATGAAGTCTATAAGATATTAATATTGTACTTCATAAAAGAATAAATTTATGAGCACATTATATAGATTAAGCAGTTACATATATTTATAATTCACAAAATCTAACAAGAGAATGTGAAGTCTCTATTTCTCCCAGAATGTGATTTCTCCCAGTCTCTCTCTCTTTCACTTTATTTCCTTCTCTAACTTTAATAGGTATTTCTCTGTAATTCTTTACATAACACTCTGACAAATATTCTCTCTAGCTGTAATGGCTTAAGGTTTTTTGTTTGTTGCTCTCGTTTCTTAATCATTTTATACATACTTATAAGTAGGCTACATTATAATGGCAATTGGGCTTTGCATTTCCCTAGATATAGTTTGTACTCTTGCAGCATCTAGTGCTTTATTTTGCATGCAATAGCTATTAATAGGTATTTCTTGACATTTCTCCAATTCTGTTATTTGTTCATTAGCATTTAGAGAAGGAGCTGAATAGTCCCTGCTTTTCACTCTTAAGATTGAATCTTGTATTTTCAGAATATGTATTATACTAGTAAGGTGCTTTATGTACATAGGGTATGAACATAAGGAATAATTATATGGAAAATTATATTAACTAGGGTGATAACTATTGCAGTAAATGGATCCCTAAATCCAGTAACTTAACTCAAGGAAAAGCATGTTCTCTTTCAAGCAGCAATCCCATACTGCTCTTCCGGGTGGCTGGGGGACAGAGTGTTCTGTTTCACGCTGTCATATGGAGTTCCAATTTTTTACAGTCTTCCACACATGACTTCCAAGCTTTCCTGAGTTTTCACATTCAGCAGGCAGAAGGGGAAGAACATGGATGATTGATTGCATAGGGGAGATCTTTGGAACTAGACCCTTAAATGTAATATATTACTACTGCTGCCCTCAGTTAGGAACTCAGTCACATGGCTATAACTAATTGCAATGATGAGCAGGAAATGTAATGCAGAAAGAAGAGGAAGTTAACCAATCTCTGCAATTTATTTAAGTAGCTATAAGTGCTTTGATTATGGCTGTGTTTTATCAAATCAAGAATTAACTTCTCTTAAAACCATCTTTGGTATCAGGATTTTAACATTGATGATGTTATAGGCTTTCATTATGGTTTAATTAGAACCTTCTTGTATCTCTTTTTAGTACATCAAAGTAAAATAGATTTTACAATATATAATGTCATATTGTTCAATAGAATATGTAATATCTCAGTAACTTCCTAAGAAAAAATAACTTTTTAAGTAGTTATTGCAAATATTATATAAAGGTGCTATTAAATCTAAAATTTTTTAAAAAATCATGCTAAATGACATTACAAGGGTTGTTTGTTTACACTTTTTCTACTGTTTCTCAGAGAACATGACTATTAACAATAAGTGCTAAAAAGCAATATGTTAATTTATTGAAAAGTTATGTTTAAAGAATAAAATACTGAACTACTCTAAGGGGTCATGCAGTCATGTATATTCATGAAAGTGTCATATTAGACTGAGCTATGTTTCTCAGTAAATACCTTTAGAATCTATTATAAATCACACAAACAACATGATGGGAAAGGGGATAATTAACATTTTTTACAAATGATCTTGTTATAAAATGGAGTTATATTTAAATCCTTACATCTACCGATATTAGCTGCACTGCTTGGAAGACTCCAAAACTGTGGAAGCCAAGGCACTACGTGTGCAAAAAGTTAATGCCCTTTAGCCTATTTCCCATTTCCCTCTTGAGCTTACAGTTTTAGTGTTCACTCTTATTTAGCCGTTTTTGAAAAGTACTTGTAGAAAATATAAATAAGAGTGTAGATATATTTGCTGACATTAAATATTTCTAATTATTATCATGAATAGTGAAATATATTTAATGAAGTATAAAATGATATTCTAGGTTATTTCTTTAATAACTTTTCTAACTTCCAACATTATAGACTCTATTTGTTATTGTAATCCTCCAAAGTTTTCTTTCTTGATTCATGTAAGAAAGGAACCCTTTTTTTTTTTTTTTTTTTTTTTTTTTTGAGATGGCGTCTCCCTTTGTTGCCCAGGCTGGAGTACAGTGGTGCAATCTCGACTCACTGCACGCTCCGCCTCCCAGGTTCACACCATTCTCCTGNGTGTTCACTCTTATTTAGCCGTTTTTGAAAAGTACTTGTAGAAAATATAAATAAGAGTGTAGATATATTTGCTGACATTAAATATTTCTAATTATTATCATGAATAGTGAAATATATTTAATGAAGTATAAAAATGATATTCTAGGTTATTTCTTTAATAACTTTTTCTAACTTCCAACATTATAGACTCTATTTGTTATTGTAATCCTCCAAAGTTTTCTTTCTTGATTCATGTAAGAAAGGAACACTTTTTTTTTTTTTTTTTTTTTTTTTTTTTTGAGATGGCGTCTCCCTTTGTTGCCCAGGCTGGAGTACAGTGGTGCAATCTCGACTCACTGCACGCTCCGCCTCCCAGGTTCACACCATTCTCCTGCCTCAGCCTCCCTAGTAGCTGGGACTACAGTCACCCCGCCACCATGCCCGGCTAATTTTTGTATTTTTAGTAGAGACGGGGTTTCACCTTGTTAGCCGGGATGGTCTCGATCTCCTGACCTCGTGATCTGCCCTCCTTGGACTCACAAAGTGCTGGGATTACAGGCATGAGCCACCGTGCCCGGCCTAAAAATAAACACATTTTTCATTAATGTTCAAGGTACTTTTCTCCAGTGTCCTTAAACCACATTCTTTTATCCTAAATCACTATATCTTCGGTTATCTATTCTAATTTATGTATAAATTCTTAAAAGAATATAAGCAGCATTATTTACCTGCAGCTTTTTGCAACCAAACGAATGCTAACTTTGGACATTGTTAAAGATGTAAAGAATTTACATTCGTTTATGTTTTATTAAACCCATGAAAAGATCATCTAAATTTCAAGTTGAAATAAATATAGCTGATTGAAACTGTAGAAAAAAAAATTTCTTATTTCTGTGTTGTCCCTTCCTTTGTTATATATAAACACTTCTTATCTTTATTTTTAAAGTATCTTTCTATGAGCAGTTATTACATAATGTATTCATCTTTAATATAGTTATCCACAAAATATAAACAGTAACAAAATTACAAGACAATTTTATCCTGTATGTTAAAAAAATTGTCAACCTTAATGTGAATAAACTTCATATTTTTTTCTAACATTCAATTCATCTTGAAAATGGATGTTTAAATACGTTTATTTACCTTTTTCCCTCATTGGTATTCTAGATTTCAGAGCCTACTCTTTTACAGAGTATACACCAGAGGCTAAATGTCAATCCTCTGGGTTCTAACCTAGAGTTAGCTACCCTCTAACTTAGCACTTTTCTGGATTCTAACCTAGAGCTATCAAACCTCTAGCTTAGCACTTTTCATTATTGAAATTTCCCATTTTGTTTTCAGTCTTCTTCCCTAGACTCTAAATTCGTTGAACGCATTTCTGATGCCTGGCATAAAATAGTCACTCAAATGTTTATTGAACTGAATATAAGCTAAGTGAGTAGAATTGTAATAAGGACGTTGAATGAGCTGTTTGAGGACACATCACATGCTTTTGTTTATGGGTGACAACTTTTGTTTTAGAAACTGAGCAAAAATCTGGTGTGTTAAATATGCTGTACATGGACTGATTTCATTTAACACATAATTCTTCATATTGTAGAAAAAAAATATTTTAGAATTTAAAATATCTCAGCCTGAGCAGGTTGTGATCTTTTGTACTTGTCTGTTGATAGCAGAGGGCTCCAGGGCTCAAACAAAATTTGAAGAATTGACGTTTCAGTCTCAAAAGATATTGAAGGGATTGTCAAACTTATCTGCAACCATACCAGGCAAAATTAAATCTCTATTTTTGCACACAGTATGCCATCACAGATAGAACAGACATTCTTGGCATCTCTTAGTATGATAAATTTAAGATATTATTATGAAAGCACTGACACAAATTTTGAATATCATAAGCATCGCTCAATAGCAACACTAATAAATTTAGCTCAAATTTACAACTATAAACCTGACTCCTCAAAAAGTTATTTCCAATATTCTCTACAGCATACAATTTTCATATTTCTGAGCTACTTACTGTAAATAGTTATTTGGGTAGTTGATGAAATTTAACCATTCTACTGAGCCATGTATGTTTAAGATCATAATTAGAGTCAAAAAAGAGCTGTATATAAAATTACTATATTTGGATTAATTATTCAAAGGTATTTTCTTTACATTTTTCTGTCTTAAAGAAGATTTCTTAAAACCTAACTTGCTTCCATAATACAAATGAACATGTATTTCCGTGTGCTTCTAGATGATAGCAGCCAAAAAACAGAATTACTGAATGAAATAGTGCATATTTTTATAAGTAATCTCACTGGTTCTCAGTTTAAGCAATTTCATCAAAGGCAATACTGCTAATACTTTTTGGTGACAATAAAATATTTAACATATGTATCTTCAGTGTGCTCAGGAGAAATCAGATTAAGGCAGAATAATAAATAAAATTATCCTCCATGACTTAATAAATTAATATGTAGAATAATCCTCCATGACATAAGTATCTTTAGTGGGATTTGGAGAGTTTGAAGAGCAAGTGTAAGTCCATATATGGGATTTGTTATTTTTCAGCTGCTCAGGTTGGATCTCCCATGTGTGTTTTGGCACTCTTTGTCAGAAGTCATGTCACAGATTTCAGTTCCAGCTCATCTTTACTTATTATCATTAGACACATCAGCCTTATAAAATGACCTCGTCATGTGTAACGCGTAGTCAGAGAGGAATGTATTAGAGAGGCTCAAAAGCTACCACCTCAAAGAACTGGTTTCAATTTCTACTCATCTTTTTTCCTGCTACATCCTTTCATTAAATCTTCTCTGAGCTTGTTGTCTTACATACTCGGTAAATGGTCTATTTCTGTTTTTCACGGGTCATGTGGAGGGATGTGTGTTATGTAGTGAAAAATGTCTTTTGTCCTTTGATTGACTTGCTGTCATTACTTAACTCCTTTTTTCTGCTGTGATTTATGCAAAAGGAAGCAAATAAAGCTTTAAACTTGAGTTAAATAAGTAGAATATTTGCAGTCTGATACCGCTTTCATATGCCTATCTTTTAAAATTTTTAATATTAAAAAAATTTACTTTTTTTCAGATGAGCTCTTGCTCTGTCTCCCATACTAGAGTGCATTAACATAATCATAGCTTACTGTAGCTTTGACCTTCTGTGCTCAAGCAATACTTCTGCCTCAGCCTCCTTACTAGCTGGGACTATAGGCACATGTCACTACACCAAACTAATATTTTGTTATTATTACACAGTATCTCACTATATCACCCTGGCTGGTCTCAAACTCCTGACTTCAAGTGATGTTCCTGCCTTGGCTTTCCAAAGTGTTGGGATTACTGGTATAGGCCACCATGCCCAGCCCATATTCTCTTCTTATGATTAATTTTTATTTTACTTTTAGCTTAAAAAATACAGGTTAAATACTACATTCTTCATTTTTCCTGTGTTGTGAGTGAAAATCTTTTCTTGTTAAAACACACAAGCCCCAAGATTTAGGAGATAAACGGAACTCCAGATTTGGTGAAGCAGCTGTACACAGTTAAGGTGCTTGATCTGACACCTCACCAAATCTGGAGGCTCCTTTTCCTCTCCTAAGTCATGATATTTCTCTGTTTGTTATAGTTGACTTCTTCTTCCTTGAATAACTCTTTTTACTTTTCTTCTGGAACAATGTATTTCCTGATTTTTCTTCTATTCAGTTAGTCAATTATCATTTTGTTTTTGAGGTTTCTCCTCATCTTCCTGATTTTCAGTGCTTGAATGTACTAGATTTTAGTTCATAATTATCTTCTCTCTGTACATTCATTCCTCACTGATCTCATCTACTCTCATGGCTTTAAACACATTTACAGGCTGATGGCTCCAAATTTATATCTCCAGCCCAGACGTCTCTCCTGATCTCTAGTCTCATGCAACTATTTGTCTCCTGGATATCTCTCCTTGGGTAATTAGCATTAATTGAGCATGAGAAAATTTAGACATCTATTCTTTGTACCTGAACCTTTTCCTCCCAGAGCCTTCTCCAACTCCATCCACCCCATTTGCTCAGGCCAAAGCCCTTGCTAAAAGGTGTCTTTGACTCCTTTTCCTACGCCCATATCTAATTCATTAGCAAATTCTACATGTCTTCATAATCTATTCTCTAGATATAAGCTACATAAAGTATCTGGCACATAGTAGGTAATCAATAAATATTTGTAGATGAGATGAATGACAAAATATACCAAATCTCACTCTATTCACTCTTTCATTATACCTTTAGATAAATTTCTGCATTAGCCTCTGACCTTGTCTTGCTGGTGCCAGCTATGCTTTCAAAATTTTGTTTTTGAAAGAGCTGTTATGGTGATCATTTGGAAGGAACCTGTTATTCTATACAAAAGTTTTCAGAAACTACCCATTTCAGAATCAATATCAAACAACTTACAATGAACAAAATGTCATACACAGCCTAGTCTTCTTTAACCTCTGTGATTCTTCTGTGCTCTACTTTGCAATCATGCTGTTCTAGTCCCTGGATACATCAATTGTCATGTTCCCAACTCTATCTTTGCTCTTTGGTATTACTTCTTCCAGTCATGCTGTTTTTCCGATATAAGCACAGCTTTCTGCTTCCTTAGTTTCATTGTTCTTTGTTTAAATGAGCTTTTTTCAGACGGGATTTCTCTGGTATATTACAGATTAGAAACATGCATTCCCCCATCCCACCTGCACAAGTGCTGTGTACTTACCTACACTCCCCACTAGCTCCCTTGACTTTTAGCCTTTGCCATGTGAATTGCCAGTGGAATGTTATACAGATTGTTTCTGCTTGAAAAGCATTTGTAATATTAAATCTTCCCTTTTGCACCTCTGCTATCCAGATGAGAAGAATATATCCAGGCTGATCCATCAGTCCCAGAAGGAGAACAAGAAACACATGGAACCCAGCTAGGTTACCCAGCCTAGCTCAGCCTAGATCACCATCCTTTAACAGGCCCCCAGACTTGTGGGCTAAATAAACATGTGTTTTTGTATGTTACCGTGTTGTTTTTACTTAGCACTGTGTGGCAATAACTGATATACCTTCTGTGATTGCCCTGTTTAAAATTTAATGTGCACAAGATATAAAACCCAAAATACACAGATGTTTTAGTATCACATAATCTGTATGATTCTCTTTAATTTATTGACCATTTTAAAATTTAGTACATTACTTTGTTTTTTTTCTTTTCTTTTCTTTTTTTTTTTGGCAAAAAGGCACCCGACTTGCATGGTTTTCTGTGAGAACTAAGCTTTTGCATGACTTGTTCATGTCTTTGTGTCCAATCAGAGCAACACTGAGAGCAGATGCTTTGGATATAATTTCCCATTCATCTTAGTTTTTTCTTCACAACATTTGATTCTTGCAGTTGCTGGAATGATTTCCAGAATGAGATTCATTGTATAAGCTTTGAGTCAGGAATGTTAGCATTTTAGAATAAACAAATGCACACAGATTGTTCCTAAAGAACAGGCTTAAGGCCCAGAAATTAGAGTACTCCAACCATTCTCTTGCCATTTTTAGTTACTTCATAGCTTAGTAAAATAAGCTCTTTCCAGGCATTCCATGCATTTTTTTGTCCCTAGTTCACCAGCCCTTTTCCACAGTTCTCTTGGGTATTCTCTTTAGAACTTAATATTTAAGCATGGATATAAAAACAATTTGCAACATGAGATTTAGCTGTGTGTGCAAAATGTTATTTATTTATTTTTTTACATATGGTTGAGAGAATTCATAGCTTTTTATTGATAGCCTGTTATTGCCCTAAGTGAATCATTCAGGAAGTTCAGAGCTTATATTTCACTCATGTGGGTCTCTAATTTTTACTCCTTGTATCCTGAGTTATTTAAACTAAGAAGCTCATATAGTAGTTCCAACAGCCTGCTATAATTTTTGTTGACTAAAAAAAAAATGCTTTATTCTAAGAAATATTCCACTACTGCCTCAACTCTTTTAGGAAAGAGGTAAGGTATAAATATATGCACTTTTTTAATAAGGAAAGACATTTCTTATGAATATTTCAGCCTATTTAAATTGGTGACTGACAAATCTAACCAATTCATTTTAATCTTCACTCTTGTATTCTAAGAAAACTAAAATAGGATTACTTTAATTTATAGTAAAAATATATAGACAGTTTCCCATATTGATATATATTGCAGACGATGCTGAATGACCTGTTACACAGTATCATTCAGGCAATAGCTGATTAAGTGTATGTTAGATGAAAACACAGAAAAACAGAAAAAAGATGAAATACTTTATGCAAAATAATCATTATAGCTTGTTCCAAATTAACAACAAAATCAAGTTTTATAATAAAACATGTATTATCATTCATTGGGCAACCTAAAAGGGGAATTTTTGTTTTGAGAAAACAAAATTTTGTTACCTTAAAGGGTAATTTTATTTTGGAAAACAAAACATTTCCTATGTCTATGGAAACTCTATCTCAGCTATTTTATTTGGTCAATATTAAAATTTCATTGGGTTCTTATTATTTATGGACATGTTAATTAATTTTCATGTCTTTCAGGAAGAAACATTCTGTTTACACTATGTTCTACTTGTTTTCTGCTAGTTATTTTCAATTCTTGGTAAGTTTTAATTTTTAATATTAAAATTTTTTTGTGTGCTTATTATTTATGAATGTATTAATCTATTTTATGACATCCATGAACCAACATTCTACTAACAGTCTGTTCCACTTGTTTTCTGTCAGCTAATTTCAACTCTTGATACGTTTATCTTCCCATTACAAAGCATACCAATAGAAAAATGTGCTTTGTGCTGATTACTAAATTGAAAATGAATAATACTCCTCACTTACCTTTGAGTTTACAGGTATTGCCTTTAGTGAAAGGCAACATGCTGCTAATACATTATGACATCAGCAGCTTTACCGCAATGCACCAAAGGGCAGAACAGCTCAACAACTGATATTTCTCTTCCACAAACTACTGTACCTATTAACTAGGTTTTTTATGTCAATCTCAATTTGGAGACCTAAGATACACACACAGAAGATACACACACATTGCTCTTTCTGTCCTATACTCTTTTTTTAAATCTCTGTGGTGGGAGGGTGTGTTTAAACATACATTGTATTTATTGAAATATAATTAATCATGGTTGAACATAAAAAATGCATTAGATTTTGCAATTTTGAGATGTTTGGTATTTTTACTTCCTAATTACTAAGAAAACCATTAGACCAAAAACACAGGTCAAAATACAGTGGACAAATGCTCAGTTAATGGTAATGTCAGAATATCAATTGCTGATCACATATTTTTGATAATACAAGAGAGCTAAGAGGCAGCTGCTCAATCACCTTCTGTTTTCGTACCCAGGGACATATTTTGAATTTTGTATCCCTAATTTTCTCCCTGTACGACAACATAGCAGTAGCTTTTAGGATTATAGCAATGGTTAACTAGAATAATAAATAAAAATACTAAGCATAATATAAAGAACATAATAAGTGTTACATGAATTTGAACTAAACTAGATAATTGGCTTTACATTTAGGTGAACAAGAATTAGTGATAAGCCTAGGAATGTCTACTTGTAGAAAATCTTTCTAAAGAATAAAATTTCATCTCCCTCCACATCAGGAAAAACATATCCTTCAAAACTACTTGAGTATGAGGTACAGAGATGTATATTTCCATTAATGGAGCTTTTACAATATTGACATTTACAGTTAAGGTAGTTTAATGGAACAGAACAATACTTTTTTTCCTATTACTTATGGATTCCCATACTTCAGAAGACTAACAGAAAGGGAATAAAAAATGATATGGGAACACATCATTTAATGTTTAGGCAAAAAAAAACAACTCTTAACTAGTACAATACTATAATATTATTTCTCAAAAGTGTGCAATTAGTTATTACATCACTTAGAATGAGGTAGATTATGTTGTAGTACCAGGTAACCCCACATATCAAGGGTTGAATTCAAACTGCTTACTCTGTTATATGACCAAAGAACTGCAGGGGGAGGAAGGTCTAAAGGCTCATTGTAATCATTCAGGCATGCACAGTGATAGAAACTCCATCTTGGTACATGCTTCCATAATCATTAAAGCAGGCAAAGAGAAGGTAACAATTCATACATATGTTCCTAAAACTTCTTCCTGCAAGTTAAAATTGTTGCTTATGCTAATGTTTATTGGATAATGTCACATTGTCAGGGTGATTTCAAAGAGGGTGATTCATAATGATCATACTCAATAAATCGAGCTAATGTAATATCAACCAAATTTATGGCAGTTGATGCATAAGACAGGCTAGTTCATTAGTTAATAACAACCATTTATTAGGCTTACTGACAAGTACATTCTACCTTGGTAGGCAAAATTAACGTAATACCAAATAATAATTAGACAACTGCTTGGTGAACATACAATCAAAATATGGTGGTCAATAGTGCAATATGTGTGTTATATGTGTGTATGTGTGTGTGTATAAAATATGTGTTATATGTTACAATGGCCAGATGTGTCTGTCAACATTACAGAAGTATATCTATGAGACAGACTGTATAATTAAATCTACAGGTAAAGGTGTCCTGTTCATTAAACAGCATTAATATTCAATACTGCAATATAGATAATGGGCTGACCAACTTCATTCATAAATTTCTTTCTTTTATCATAATTCATCGTTAACTATACTAATAATTTTCTGAGGTAATATCTAGTCATCTATAATTAATGTTTACATACTTTTTCTGTCACTTATGTCTTGTGTTTTTTCACGTCTAAAGATGTTACTATTACTACCACTGTAACTGTTACTATTTACTAAGTGCCTGCAATGTGTTAGGAGCTTTACATGTTTATATTACTAACTACTTTTAGCAATCTAGTGAAATAGGCATTATTATTGTTATCATCATTTTAGAGGAAGGAATTAAGATTTGTAAATATTAATTATTTTTCCCCTTATTACCTTAAGGAGAATTTGGCAAAGCAGCAATTCAAATAAAGATATGTGTGGTGCCCAAGATCATTCCTATATTTCACTTGCTCAATTCCTTTTTAACAATTCTGAATTTTATTAAGGAGTGTCCTAAGTTTACATTGTTGTCATAATCCTCAAGCCTCCCTTTCCCTCCTTAGTGATCAACAATCAAAAGGACAAATAACTAAGATAACGATGTTCTAGTCAATTTTAAGGAAAAGCTAAACGTTGAAGAGTTAAGGTTTTTGGAATTCTTTCTTCATTCCTTTAGTTTTATCTTTTGCAGTAAGTTTTCTTCATCTAAGTATCATTCTGTCACTTAAGGTATCCCTTATTGTCCAGCAGAAATTATAATTTTCATTGAGCATCTCAAGTTCACACAGATCGAAGTTTTTCAACTGATGGAACTTTAGCTGTAGGGACCATCTCTAGCTTTTAAAGGAGAAATTCAAATTCCTCTGAATTTTATCTGAACCTATTCACTATGAAAAGGGCATCTTATCTTCTAAAAGCTGAAGAAATAAATAGTAAAGTCATGGCCCCCATCTTCTACTTTTATCCTATTTTAGAAAAGCCATAGCTCAATCAGGGAATAAGGAACATCCATATGCAACAAAACCATTAGCGCGCTATAGTATATGGATGATGATGGCCAAACGTAAAAGAGAAAATCCATTTCTTCAAACATTCTAGGGTTTTTGTTTTCTGAACAGAATTAGTGACTTTTTCAGTTGATCATTTAATTAGCATTTACTAACAGTCTCTGTGTTGTTAAATAACATATGATGCAGTTTTTAGAACTGTATCCTCATAATCATAATCTCTATAATTTCATGCATGATTAGTCATTTAAATAAGTGGTAGTGGCACTCAAGCTTCCCTCAAACTGAAATCACAAGATTTTTTGTTGTGAAAACATATGTCTCCTCAGGACAGCTAAAGGAATAATTCTGACTACATTAATGTACACCATCATACATGATGCAGGGTCAAAGTTTACATAAAAAAGAGTAATCATGGTCAATAATTGTTCTGGAGAAGATGCAAGTTGATAGGTAATGTCAAATAAATGCGGTCTATATGCTCTTAGAAACAGATACTTTGGTATGTGGTTGGAACCCATTCCCAAGAAATTGCAAATGTTTTAGAGCCATAGAAATGCCCAAGGTTGAACTTACATTTAACAGTGAATCTCCAAAAGAAAAGGGTGGATAGCAAGGGCGATAATTTCTTTTCTCAGCTGAGTTCTGTGTGTTTGAATGGCTAAATTAAAACTGCAGTAAAGTGGCATAGCCTGTATATTCTGTAGAGCAAACACTGCTTTATAAACAGATGGTACCCACAAAATATGAAAAAAATAACCTGATCTGCTAATTATAAAAACTTCAACTGCTTAAGCTTCTAATCTCTTCATAATTCTAAAATTAATATAAATATCTCATCAAATATAAAGATTATTTTTATAGTTACATAAAGGTAGTGTTGACTGTTACCAGCTGTCTTATTTAGAACTCTATAAAATCGCTAATAGTCTTATGCATATCATATTTGTTCAATAGTTATTCTATTAACAGAAAGTTCTGACATTTTAAAAGGGCAAAATCAAAATTGCAATTTTGTTTGCATTTCCTTCTACCACTTTTTATTGACTGGCTTTATTTCTGTTTAATGTTAATAACAGATGTGACTTTCACTTCTCCCATCATAGTGGGAATTTCCTTTCATGTGTCAGGTTGTTGCCAGGTTTTCATCACTATTATCTCCCTCAGTATTCCCCGCAGATGGGTACTACCTACTCTATTCACTGAAAAGCATTCAATCTGATTGTTTTAACGTAGAAAACATTTTTTAACATTTTAATTTTAAAGTGAATTATGTTTTCAGATTTGCACTATGCCTGCTGGGTGAGTTAAGGTGTGTCAGGACATTTTTGTGTCTGTCAGGATCCAGTGCTGTAAAATAGTCAGTGGTATTGATTTGTTCACTGGAAAATGTGGTACATCTGTGTAAAATATTACTCAATTGATTTGTTATGTGAAAAGGTGCATCTCTCCATGAAAAACTCTTCCTTAGAGAAATGGAAGCGGCCATGGTTGTGAGATATTTTCCTAGTACTGTCTTAAACACAACTTTAAGTGCATTCTCTTGTTCCCATTACATTCTGTGAATGTTTCTTAAATATTGTGATTATTAAAATATTTATTGTTTTGTTTAATAAGAAGAAAATAAGAAAATAAATTAAAACAAGATAGGTTTCAATTTTCAAGACAGTCATAAGACAGAAGATGATAAAATGTGATGCAGATAGGAAATGATTATGAAAAGTATAAATTGTTTTGTTTATTGGATTGATTCTAGGGCAATGTACAGTCTGCTTCATTAAAACTCATTTAAGGTGATTGATAGAATTATATAGTGTTATGAAGATATAGTTAAAATGGTTTAGCTATTAAGGGTAGAATCATGTATTGAAGTCAGGATTAGAGTTGTATACTTGTCATAAACTGGATATGAGCTTCTTAGGAGACAAAACCAAGAAGGGAGTATAATAGGCATTAGAGTAAATATTAAAAGAGGTAAAATAGTGATATAACACAAATATAAAATGAACATGTATTAGGGAATTTTTTTCAACTTATTGCAAGAGGATATTAGTAAGATATTAAAATTAGCTCAAAGAGCTAAAGGTCATTTGAGAAGTATATATATATACACACACACACACACACACATATAAAAATATAAATTGATATGATTTTATATAATTTAATATTGTAAGTCTCTTGTGTTAGAGATGAAACTGTTTGATATCCTATAGATATTAAACTTTTGATATTATCTGTGCTACCAGGCAGAAGTAATTTAATTTCTACTGAACAAAAATTAGCAAATTTTGCACAATATGCAATCTTTAATTTTGAACAAAGATTAGAAGTAATACATTTCCCTGGAAAAATCTCTTAGTGGCTTCAATACTACTTAGGATTGAAAGAATATACAGCTTATGATTGGACTTATTTTTCAGCTTTGTTAATTTTTTGTAATATAAGTTATAATAACTAATATTTATTGAATCCTAACTATGTGTCTGGCACTTGGTTAATTTATTTACAGATGTGGATTTACTTACTGTTAGTTTGTTATTTACAAGTGTTAATTTACTTACTCTTTAAAATTACCTTAATTGGCCGGGCGCGGTGACTCACGCCTGTAATCCCAGCACTTTGGGAGGCCGAGACGGGCGGATCACGAGGTCAGGAGATCGAGACCATCCTGACTAACACGGTGAAACCCCGTCTCTACTAAAAATACAAAACAACAAAAAAAATTAGCCGGGCGCGGTGGCGGGCGCCTGTAGATCCCAGCTACACAGGGGAGGCTGAGGGGCCCAGGAGTATGGCGTGAACCCGGAGAGGCGGAGCTTGCAGTTAGTGGAGATCGACGCCACTGCACTCCAGCCTGGGCGACAGAGCAAGACTCCGTCTCAAAAAAAAAAAAAAATGACCTTATTTATCTTATTATAATTATTCACCTTCAGATTATTTTCTGATGAAGGTGAGGCAGTGAAAGGTTCAATAACTTCTAAAATTACAGAGTAGTAAGTGTTAAAGCAGGGATTCAGGTGCAGACAGTGTGTGTTTAGATTCAGGCCCCTTAATCCCTATGATTTACTGCAACTGCACAAAAAAGAATAGTGTTGTTGTTGTTTTGTTTTGTTTTTTGTTTCTTTGTTTTAACCTATTGTGTAGAGGGAAAAGGACACAGTGGATGATAGTTAATAATCAATTTTCACATCTTTCCATGTGGAATTATATGTAACTGTTTTGCATAAGCAATACTTGGTGTAAAATACATGCATACCACCCAAGTATAGTTCAATAAAATCAATCTTTAGGGTATGAAAACAATGTTGATTAAGCATACAGTTCTCCAAAATATTAGTTCAGAACTTGTAAACCCACATGACCCTTAGAGGCCAGGCAGGCAGATTAGATAATGGGTCTTATGGGCTAAGAGGATAGGAGAAAACTGTAGAAAACTGGAGGGCCATTCTCAGCTTAATCTTGGCATTGTCTTGTAGAAATGTGATTGTCAGGTAGCCAGATTTTGTTTCCCAGAGAAGTCTTAATTTTAATGTGAAATCTTCCTCTTTTATGCACACACACATACATACATATACACATGGGAATAAAGAGAATTCATAAGAAAACTTTTCTTAGGTTTATGAATAGGTTTCATATTTTTTACACAAACTTCTACAAATGTTTTATCTTACAAATATGCTTTTGATAAGAATTTGGTATCAAAAAAGATGGGCTATGTGCTCCAGTAAAACTTAGAGAGTAAATATTATGTTGCAGATCATTCTTGATCTGCTGGTAAAGTTGATAGATTCTTAAGTAAATTAAGGTGTTAAAACATAACTCAGATTAAAACAAAACAAAACAAAAACAAAAGAAAACAGGCAGTCAAAGGAGCACTTTGCAAGGTATTACCAAGATCTTCCTCCAAATAAAGATCAAGAATTACATCAAAAATGAACAAATAAATAATACTTTTAAAACTTCTCACAGCATTTGGTTGAATTAATGATATAATAATTGCAGAGAGCTTATTATTAGTATCTCAACATGCATAAAATGCATTGCATATATAAAATGCCTAATGTTTAGGAACTCAACTTTTAATATAAACAAATTTCAGCATGCATTACCAGAAAATAAGAACAAAAACAACAAAACGGCAAACTCACCTGCCACATTGTATTGTTTAATATAAACCACATTGAAAACTTATACCAAGAAAAGTTAGTTGTAGTTAAGTCTTTTCTTTTGGAGAATATACATTTACATATATCATCCAAATATACCAATATTCTTTAAAATCGTTTATTTATAAAATGGGGGTAACAATACATATTTCATTGTATTTGTGAGAATTAAATGACATTTGATATGTAAAGTAAGAAAAGCAAGGGCAAGTTAGTAGGTGCTAAATTAAGGTATAGTATTTTCCTGCTCTACTGCTAACCACTCACTAGACCCCAACAAACATGCCTCATCAGATGTATCAGAAGAAACATTTATTTTACAGTGATTTGTTTTGTTTGTTCTTTTAATTTCTTATCTACTCTCTACCCTGCTAGCTTACTTTGATGTCTGACTTCTTTGAATTTGATTATTTGTGTGCTTTGATTTCTAGTACCTATAGACTCCTTTAATCCTCACTGCTCTTATTTCATCTTGAATCCAATTTCTCAATACAACCTTCATAATTATCAGGTAATAATAATGTTTCAATAAGTTAACAAGAAATAATTTTTTAAATACATAAACGTGTTAATGTACTGAGCACATTGCTAACTGAAACTTGAGAGAAGGTTGAAACACATATGTAGCACTCATTGCCTTCAAGAATCACAACGTTAGGATATGAAACTGGGAATATTCTAGGGGAGACTATAAACTTGACCACTTTGAAGGTAGCTGTATTTAAAAACAAAGATATGTACATAGATGAACAAAACTCAAACAAGTAAATAGCAATAATGGTTGCATATGGTGAGATACTAAATATTAATAGCATAGCACATGTTATGATGTGACAGGAATGCAAGAGAAGAAAGACTAAACCAGAGTAGAGCAAGAGAAAGGGATTTGCAGATGAACGTTTGACTTCAGACATAAAAGTAAATTTTTGACTATGAAGAAAAGGTGAAATGCACCAAGTGATAAAAGACACTGAACACCAAACCAAGGTTAAGAATAAATATGGTAAATGCACTAAAACTGGGTGATAATTTTGACTGATGAATAACATTCTTTTATTCATTGAGGCGGTTAACAAATATTTACTGCATGTGCACCATGTGAGACTTTTTTCTAAGGTCTAGATGCACATTAGGTAAAAGAAATAAACTTCCATTTTATTATAAATGAAAAGTAAGAAAAGGCAACTAGTGAGAAATATTTTTGGATATACAACACTAAGGCTTTAAGTAAGCCTGTTTTTTTTTTTTTTTCAAGCCCCTCTGCACATGCTGTTTGTTCCGTCTGTTTAGAATGCTAGCCTTCTTATCTTTACTGCCTACCTTGCTAGTTTATTGCTACTCATTTTTAGTACCTCCCTATGATAAGCCTTCTGTGGCATCCCAAATTCAGTTGGATTCTCCTGCCTTTTCAACACTATTTGATTGTTCTTTCTTAAGACATTTCACATTTGTAATTTTACGTAGTTAATGTGAATATTTTTATATTTTTCTCTTACTGAACTGTGGGTTTTGTGAGGATGAAGACAATGTCTGCTTTGCTTCCTGATGCCTACTAATGTGAGATACCATTGCATTAATCTCTATGCATTTTAAAAGCTCAGACGTTTTATAATGGGTAAAAGTAGTTATCATGAGCTCTTTAAAACACTCAACTATTCTAGGCCCAGAAAATTATATTTTAGGCTGAAAGTAATTGTAATTATGTTAGTAAAACCATTCCTGATAATTTATCAGAATTTATGATTAATGAGAAATAAGCAGAGAAGTAAATATCTCAATTTTCAAACAGAGGAGATGAGTAAAGCTCAAAACGACATAGCCCACCAAGGCATTTTTGACTGGTTTCTTAGCACATGACACAGTTAGACTTGGAATGTTGAGAATGCCGACAGTCAGCATGAATTTACTAGAAGCTTGTCATGTCAAACAAGTGTCATTTCCTTTTTTTGTTTTATTAACTGTATTATTAGATTCCTAGATCAAATGATTGCTGAAGACATAGGCTATTGTAGTTGTCAAAAATCTCTCCTTGTACCTTATGAATAAGGGAAATAAATGCTTCTAGGTGATAGAAGAAGTGAATGGTTAGATAATCTTAAGAATATGTATGACTGGATTCCAAACTAAATGAAATGTAAGAAGTTCTTTAATAAAACGGATATAACTCCTATAATTCTAGCCACAAGAGAGCCCTTTGATCCTTGCAGGTCCTGAAACTAACATAGAAAGCCATCTAGAAACCATGCAGTGGTGTTGCTCCAGGAATGGGTGGGGGCAGGGGGGTCACACCATGTCCCACACACTTCAAGCGCTAAGCAGATACAACAAGGTACCATTTTGAGAGTCCAGTCCTCACCAGACTGCATCCAGTCCTGGGGCCAAGCCCAGCCCTGGAGCCCCACTGATATCCCACATATACACAGCCTGGTGGAACTGCTGGCTACTGCAAACAGGCCCAAGGTGTGAGCTATTGGCAATGACCTTGCTACCCCCAGGAGCAGAGCCACAGTGCACTGCTGTTGCCCCTCACCCCTACTCTAGTATTCTACTGAGGTCCTAGAGATCACCTTGTTCCTACCTACTACAGCCAACATCCCCACACACCACTAAAGGGCTGGAGAACTGGCCTGCTTGGTCCAGCTACATACTTCATCCTACTGCCCAAACATGTCATCCAAGGACTTGGGGAGCCCCTGCCTTATCCACCACCATTGGCACCAGAGCCCTCCTTCTGGAGGCATGAAGATAGGTCCACTTAATCTGCCACTATCATCACAGCTGGAACTCACCCACCCATTCCATGAGTGGGCATGGGGATTGACCCATGCAGCTGATTGAAGCCACTGTCAAGACCAGTGCAGACCACTTGGGAAGCCAGAGGATTGTTTTGCCCCTGCTACTTCCATCATCCACGTCATGCTCAAGCCCAGGGACCCGAGAGCCCACCCACCTGGATGGCCTAGTGCTGCCATTGTTGGCACCCAAGAAAGCCACCTGGAGGCCCAAGAATTTGTCTTCCTGAACATGCTAACAATGGTGCCAGCATATGCCACTTTGGGGCTCAAGGACAAAAATGCTTGTCCTGCTGTTACCACCACTGGGGCCCGAGGACTGGCTTATTAGACATCCATGTCCCCATCAAAACTGTACTGTAGCATCCACGAACAAACACAACCTAAGCCACTGAGGAAATCACAGACACTAATGACACTGTTTACAACTGAAGAAATCATATAAAGTCTACACTACTACATACATCTAGAATCAAAGCTAAAGTGGCCTACCCAAACAACATCATAAGTACACCTTCAGGAGAAAGTCCACTGAATGAAAGCAAATTCAAAAAACTGGAAGAAATGACTGTTACATCAGATGGACACATATCATTAAGTACATAATAAACATGAAAAACCAAGAAAATATGACATCTTCAAAGGAAGACAATAATTCTCCAATAATAGATTCCAGTGAAAAAGAAATTTATAAATCCCAGATAAAAAAAATTCAAAATAGGCATATTAAATAAGCTCAGAAAGCTCTGAAAAGCTATACAAAGCAACCAGAAAAAACAATCTGGGATATGAATGAGTAATTTACCAAAGAGATAGATACCATTAAAAAAGAACCAAACAAAAATTCTGACACTGAATAATTCATTGAATAAATAAAAAATACATTCAAATGTTGAAACAATAGACTAGATCAAACAGAAGAAGGAATTTCCAAAGTTGAAGGCAGGTCATATGAAATAATCCAGTCAGACAAAAAAAAATTAAACGAACTAAGCTTTTGTGACATATGGGACACCATAATGTAATCATGTATTCAAATATTGGGGGGCCCGGTGTGCTGGCTCATGCCTGTAATCCCAGCACTTTGGGAGACCAAGGCAGGCAGATCACATGAGGTCAGGAGTTCAAGACCAGCCTGGCCAACGTGGTGAAATTCCTTTTCTACACAAAAATACAAAACTAGTTTGGGAGTGCTCGTGCACACCTGTTATCCCAGATACTCAGGAGGTTGAGGCAGGAGAATCACTTGAACCCAGGAGGCGAAGGTTTGCCATGAACCGAGATCACACCACTGTACTCCAGCCTGGGTGACAGAATGATACTCCATTACAAAAAAAAGAAAAAGAAAAGCACCCAAGAAGGTCATAAGAAAATGAAAGTGATAAAAAACCTATTTAACAAAAAAGTAGCTGAAAACTTTTCAAGTCTTGCAAAAGATTGAGACTTCCACAGACAAGAAGCTCAGTGATCCCTAAACAGATACAATGCAAAAATATCTTCTTCATGGCACATTATAGTTAAACTCTCAAAATCAAAGACAAAGATTTCTGAAAATAACAAGAAAAAAGTGTCTAATCAGTTATAAGGCCACCCCCATCAGACTAACACCAGATTTCTCGGCAGAAACTTTAGAGGTCAGGAGAAAATTGAATGATGCATTTAAAGTGCTAGGGAAAAAAAAATTGTTAATCAGAGATGCTGTACCCAGAAATATTATGCTCATAAAGGAAGATAAATTAAGTCTCCCACAGACAAGCAAAAGCTGAGGGAATTCATCATGCCTAGACTAGCCCCGCCCCCCAGAAAATTCTTAAGGACATTCTACATTTATAAGTGTAAAAAACAATATCTACCATTATAAAAAGACACAAAAGTATAATATGCACTGGTAAAGCAAACACACAAATGAGAAACAAAGTGTTCAAATGTTCTCTCTGCTAAAAATTACCAAATCACAATGATAAACAATAAGAAAGATAGGAACAAAGGATATACAAAAAAATCAGTAATCAATTAATAAAATGGCAGGCATAAGCCTCACATATCAATAATAATCTTGAATGTAAACAAATTAAATTTTCCACTTAAAAGATACAGTCCAGCTGGGGGATTTTTTTAAAGTCCCAAATATATGCTGCCTACAAGAAAATCATCTCCCCTAAAAAGATACATGTGGACCGAAAATAATAATACCTAAGAATAAATTTAACTAATGACGTAAAATACCTCTACCAAAAATAATAATAATAATACAAAACTCTAATGAAAGAAACTGAAGAGAAAACAAACAAACGGAAAAACATTCCATGTTTATGACTCAGATGATTTAACATAGTTACAATGACCATACTACCCAAAGCAATCTATACATTCAGTGCAATCTATAGATTTAGTACAATCTCTATCAAAATATCAATGTCATTTTTCACAAAAATAGAAAAAATAATCTTGAAATTCATATAAAATCCAAAAAGAGCCCACATAGCCAAAGCAGTCCTAGGCATAAAGAACAAATCTGAAGCCATCACACTAACTGACCTCAAAATATATTACAAGGTTATATTAACCCAAATGGCATGGTATTTCTATAAAAACAGACACAGGGACCAATAGAACAGAATAGAAAACTCAGACATAAATCCATGTATTTACACCAACTTCTTTTTGACAAAAGTGCCAAGAACATGTATCAGGGAAAGAATAACCTCGTCAATAAATGGTGCAGGGGAAATTGGATATTCATATGCAGAAGAATGAAACAGGATGCCTATCACTAAGCAAATAAAATACCTATTTCAAGATGGACTAAAGGCTTAAATAAAATACCTGTAACTATAAAAATGTTAGAAAATAATGTAGGGGAACACTTCAGTATATTTGCATAAGCTAACACATCAAAAGCATAGACAGTAAAGACAAAAATATAAAAATGTGACTATATTAAACTTAAAAGCTTTTGTGCAACAAATAAAATAACCAACAGAGTGAAGAGATGACCTGCAGAATGGCAGAAAATATTTTCAAACTATCTGACATGGGACTAATATCCAGAATATATAAGGAGCTTAAACAATTCAACAGTAAAAAACCAAAAAAAAAAACATGAAAAATTGGCAAAGGACATGAATAGGTATTTTCCAAAAGAAGACATACAAATGGCCAAGTATATTAAACAAAAATTTCAACATCACTAATCATCATGGAAATGCAAATCAAAACCACAATGACAGATTATCTTACTCTAATTAGAATGGCTATTACTAAATTGACAAAAAAAAAAAAAAAGATGCTGGTAAAAATGCAGAGAAAGGGGAACTCTTATACACTGTTGGTGAGAATGTGAATTATGCAGCCACTATGGAAAACAGTATAGAGATTTCTCAAAAAAGCTAAAAAAAAAAAAATAGAACTACCATATGATCCAGCAATCCTGCTACTGGGTATTTATCCAGAGGATAAAAAGGCATTATATAAAAAATATACCTGCCTTTCTATGTCTATTGTGGCGCTATTCACAATAGCAAAGATATGAAGTCAACTTAAGTGTCCATCAATAGACAAATTAATGAAGATAATGTGGCATATATAAACAATGGAATGCAATTTGGCCATAAAATAGAATGAAATCATGTCACTTACAGCAGCATGGTTGCTGGAGGTCATTAAGGGAAAGTAGACCAGCACAAAGAGACAAATATTCCACATTCTCATTCATCATATGTGTGAGCCAAAAAGTTGGCATAATGATAGATACTAGAGGCTGGGAAGGGTTTGTGGGTTGAGATGGGCAGGATGAAGTGAGGTTGATTAATGTATACAAACGTGCAGTTAGGTAGAAGAAATAAGACCTAATGTTGAATAGCAGAGTGACTATAATTAGCAACAATGTATTTGATATTTAAAAATAGTTAGGAGAGGGGACTTGAAGTGTTCCCAACTGTATTAGTCCATTTTCATGTTGCTGATAAAGACATACCCAAGACTGAGCAATTTACAAGAGAGGTTTAATTGATTTGCAGTTCCACATGGTTGGAGAGGTCTCATAATCATGGTGGAAGTCAAAGGGGAGCAAGTCACTTCTTACATGGATGGCAGCAGGCAAAGAGAGAGAGCTTGTATAGTGAAACTCCCATTTTTGAAACCATCAGATCTCATGAGACTTACTCACTATCATGAGAACATCTGAGAACATCATGAGAAAGACTCACCCCCATGATTCAATTATGTCCCACCAGGTTCCTCTCACAACACCTGAGAATTATGGGGGCTACAAGATGAGATTTGGGTGGGGACAGAGAGTCAAACCAGATTATTCCACACCTGGCCCCTCCCAAATCTCATTTCTTCACATTTCAAAGCCAATCAATCAAGCCTTCCCAGCAGTCCCCCAAAGTCTCAACTCATTTCAGCATTAACTCAAAAGTCTACAGTCCAAAGTCTCATCTGAGAAAAGGCAAGTCCCTTCTGCCTATGAGCCTGTAAAATCAAAAGCAGATTAGTTACTTCTTAAATACACTGAGGGTACAGGCATTGGGTAAATACAGATGCTCCAAATGGGAAAATTTGGCCAAAACAAAGGGGCTACGGGACCCATGCAAGTCCAAAATCCAGCGGGGTAGTCAAATCTTAAAGCTCCAAGATGATCTCCTTTGATTCCATGTCTCACATCCAGATCACACTGTTGCAAGAGGTGGGCTCCCATGGCCTTGGGTAGCACCTCCCCTGTGGCTTTGCAGGGTATAGCCCCCCTTTCTGGCTGCTTTCATGGGCTGGTGCTGAGTGTCTGCAGCTTTTCCAGGTGCATGGTGCAGGTTGTCAGTGGATCTATCATTCTGGAGTCTGGAGGATGATTGCCCTCTTCTCACAGCTTCACTAGGCAGTGCCACAGTAGAGAGTCTGTGTAGGGGCTCACATTTCACATTTTCCTTCTGCACTGCCCTAGCAGAGATTCTCCATGAGTGCTCCTCCCCTGAAGCAAACTTTTTCCTGGGTATTCAGGCATTTCCATACATCCTCTGAAATCTAGACAGAGATTCCCAAACCTCAATTCTTGATTTCTGTGCACCCACAGGCTCAACACCATGTGGAAGCTGCCAAGGCTTGGGATTTGCACCGTCTAAAGCAACATCCTGAGCTGTACCTGCACCCATTTTAGTCATGGCTGTAGTGGCCAGGACTCTGGCACCAAGTCCCTGGAGTGCACACAGTACGGGGACCATGGGCCTGGCCTACTAAACCATTTGTTCCTCCTAGACCTCCAAGCCTGTAATAGGAGGGGATGCCATGAAGACTTTTGACATGACCTGGAGACGTTTTACCAATATCTTAGGGATTAACATTCATCTTCCTGTTACCTCTGCAAATTTCTGCAGCAGGCTTGAATTTCTTCTCAGAAAATGGAATTTTCTTTTCTATCACATTGTCAGGCTGCAAATTTTCCAAACTTTTATTTTCTGCTTGCCTTATAAAACTGAATACCTTTAATAGTAGCCAAGTTATTTCTCAAATCCTTTGCTGCTTAGAAATTTCTTCTGTCAGATACCCTAAATCATCTCTCTAAAGTTCCACAACTCTCTAGGGCAGGGGCTAAATGCCACCAGTCTCCTTGCTAAAACATAGCAAGAGTCACTTTTGCTCCAGTTCCCATGTTTCTCATTTCCATCTGAGACCACCTCAACCTGGACCTTATTGTCCATATCGATATCAGGCTTTTGGGCAAAGGCATTCAACAAGTCTCTAGGAAGTTCCAAACATTTCCACATTTTTTCTATCTTCTTCTGAGCCCTCCCAGTTCCAAAATTGCTACCACATTTTTGGGTATCTTTTCAGCAATGCCCCACTCTACTGGTACCAATTTACTGTATTGGTCCATTTTCATGCTGCTGATAAAGACTTACCCAAGACTAGGCAATTTACAAAAGAAACAGGTTTAATGGACTTATAGTTCCACATGGCTGAGGAGGCCTCACAATCATGGTGGAAGGCAAGGAGGAGCAACTTACATCATACGTGGATGGCAGCAGGCAAAGAGACAGCATGTGCAGGCAAACTCCTTTTTTAAAAATCATTGGAGCACGTGAGACTTATTCACTATCCCAAGAACAGCATGGGAAAGACCCACCCTCATGATTCAGTTGTCTCCCACTGGGTCCCTCCCACAACATGTGAGAATTATGAGAAGATGAAATTTGGATGGGGACACAAAGCCAAACCATATCACGAACACATAGAAATGAGAAATACTCAAGATGAGATATACCACAAATACCTAGTCTTGATCATTACATATCCTATGCATGTAATAAAATATCACATGTACCCCATAAACATGTACAAATATTATGTATGTGTGTATACATAATCTCTCTCTCTCTCTTTTGCTCCTGCTTTTACCATGTGAAGTACCTGCTCCTGCTTTGCCTTCCATCATAAACAAAAGCTCCCTGAGGCTACCCCAGAAGTGTAAGGATGATGGTATCATGCTTATATTCCCTGCACAACGTAAGCCAATTAATCGGCTTTTCTTACAAATTGCACAGTCTCAGGTAATGAGATTTAGCAATGTAAAAATGGCCTAATACAATGAGATTAATATTTAAATCAGTAGACTTTGAGTAAAGCAGATTACCCTCCATAATGTGAATAAGCCTCATTCCGTCAGTTGAAAATGTGTATAGAAAAAGGCCGATCTCTCTCAAAAAAAGAGGAAATTCTTCCAGCAGATTGCCTTAAGACCTGAACTTTCGCATCAACACTTCCCTAGTTCAGCCCTTCCCTATGTCTTCAGTGTGCCAGACTACCCTACAGAATTTGAATTTGCCAGTCCTGCAATTGTATGAACCAATTCCTTAAAATAAGTCTCTCTGTATATAGATATAAATATGGATATAATTTTTATATATTTGTGTATATGTATGTGCATATATATGTACAGTCACATATTGCTTAACAATAGGGATATCTTTTGATAAATGTGTCATTAGGTGATTTTTGTCACTGTATGAACATAATAGAGTATACTTACACAAACCTAGATGGTCTAGCATACTACACACATAGGCTATATTTTATAGCCTACTGCTCCTAGACTACAAACACGTACAATATGTTATTGCACTGAACAGTGTATGCAATTGTAAGACAATGTTAATATTTGTGTATCTAAACATATATAATATATATAAACATGGAAAAGTACAGTAAAAGTTAAAAAAATGGTACATCTCTATAGGACACTTACCATGAATGGAACTTGTAGGACTGGAAGTTGCTTTGGGTGAGTCAGTGAGTGGTGAGTGAACGTGAAGGCCTAGGAGATTACTGTATAGTACTGTATACTTTATAAACACTATAATCTTAGGCTATACTAAGTAAGTTCGAAATATTTTTTCTGTAATAATAAATTTTTTGGAGCTTATTGTAACAGTTTAGCTTAGAAACTTAATTTTTTAACTTTTGATTTTGTAGTAACACAAATTAAAATATAAACATACAGCTGTATAAAATGGTTTTCTTTATATGCTTATTTTGTAAGCTTTTCCTATTTTATTTATTTATTTTGCTTTTAAACTTTTTTCTTAAAAAACTAAGATGCAAACACACACATTAGTCTAGGCCTACAAAAGGTCAGGATCATCAGTATTTCTTTCTCTTCCACATCTTGTCCTACTGGAAGGTCTTCAAGGGCAATGACACATATGGAGCTGTCAACTCCTATGAGAACAATGCCTTCTGGAATACCTCCTAAAGGACCTGCCTAAGGCTGTCTTACAGTTCATTTATTTTTGTGAGTAGAAGAAGTGCACTCTAAAATAATGACAAAAAGTATAATATAATAAATAAACCAGTAACAAGATGTTTATGATTATTATTTTATATTATGTACTGTCTATTACTGTATGTGACTGTATGTGCTATACTTTTATACAACCGGCAGGACAGTAGTTTACACATTACTCACATGTTTGTGGTGATGCAGGTCTAAACAAACCTACTGCCCTGCCAGTTATAGAAAGGTTATTGGTCAATTGATTTTCAGCAAGAGTCCTTTCAACAGTGCTGAATAAACTGGATAGCCATAAAAAAAAAAAAAAAAAAAAAAGCCTTTGATCCTTATATCAGATAAAAGTTGACTTGAAGTGGTCGGGAGGTCTAAATGTATGGCTGAAGTTTTAAAATTTCTAGAAAATGGAGGGGGAGAAAAGCCATCACAATGTGGACTAGGCAAACATATCTTAGGACACAAAATGCACAAATCACAGGAGAAAAATCTTATATTTTATCAAAATTTAAAACTTCTGTTTTTGAGAGAACCATAAATTCACAAACTAGGAGAAAATAATGGGGAGAAACAAACACATTCACATGATATAAAATTCTGTAAAAAATATGGAACACTTGTAATTTAGTAGTAAAAGAAAACTACCCAATTAACATTTTGAGAAAAAAAAAGAAAAAGAATACAACTTTACCAAGGAAGAAACACAATACAGTTGGCCAAAAATTATGTGAAAAGATACTCAACATCATTTACCATTAGGAAAATGAGAATTACAAATTAGTGTTGTGTCTTATAAAGTTAGAAATGCAATTATTTAATGACCCCAAAAACTGTATACCTAGGTATTTTCGTCAGAAAAATGAATGAAACAAATGTTCATTGAAGTTGTATGCATCAGAGTCCAAACCTGGAAACACCTCAAATGTCTGTCTACTCATGAATGGCTAAGTAAATTTTGGTATCGATAGATAGATAGATAGATAGATAGATAGATAGATAGATAGACAGATAGAAAGAAAGATAGGTAGATAGATAGATCAAGGAGTACTATCCCTATAGAAAGAAATTTCACTGATTTATACAATAGCTGATATAAACAATTTACAATCTGTATAAAGTAGAATGATATACACAAAAACATAAATGAATATTTAAAACACTATGTTGAGGAATAGAAACGAACACAGAAATTTCGTAATTGGAGATTCCATTTTATGTAACCACAAAGCACCAAAGTATCATGATGGGAAGCAGATCAGTGGTTATTTGTGGCTCACAATAAGGGGGCAATTGACTGAAAAGGTATATACAATAATTTCTTGGAATAATGAACATTTTATCTTGATTTATGCTGGTGATTCTAAAGGTTTATGCTTTTAAAGAAGACATCAACATGTAAATTTCATATAGGTGTTTTTATATGTATACTTAAAGTTATCTCTCAAAAGGGTTTTCTAAAACAAAACAGACATATGTATAACAACCTCAACTAGAACTTTGAAGAAATACATTTAGAGTATGATTTTCTGCTTTACCATTAAGTTTGGGTAAGTTAATTATTGTCTAAACTTCAGTTTCTTCATATGCAAGGCAGAGAAAATGATGGACCCTGACTCTTAGAACTAATGGGAGGAATAAATGAAACTGCATGTAAAGTGCATAGCACAATGACTGATATTCAATATATAATAGCTTATACTATGGAAGGAATGAGACTTATCCCTAAGCTAACTTCCAACAAATTTATAGTAAGTTTAACATATCAAATTCATGGTTGGATAAAATTTGACTGTACTCTAGAGTTTTATTTGTGTGCATTTTGAGACATTTAATATTATTCAAGGGAAGTATCTGAGACGTTTTAGTGAGCCCCTCTCAGCAGATCCATAGAACTGCAAATTACTTTTGTGCACAAATAGGAACATGGCTGTGATGAGATGGGAAAAGTTTTCCCAATTGTAGCGAGGTAAGCCACAGAGGTTAATAACTTTGTCTGCTAGGAAGCTATAGTTCTAGGCTAGAGGAAAACTCTAGTAAGTGTAATGAAATAGATTGACCAGAAAACTTAAGGCACCGATATAAATGGATGGGCTGTTGTGAATTCAAAATCCAGAAATAGGCGGATACATTCTTACTGACTCTGATAAGAGTAAACCAATGACACAAGCTCTAATGTGCGTAATAATGTGTGTAATACACCAACAGAGAAACCTGTGGAATAAAGTGTAGTGAATATTATCCATTTTGCTGCTTTTCTGAATGTTGAATTTTGTTTTCACATATTTAAAAACATTTCTATTAACTATGCAAAAGAATGAACTAGCTAAATGATTGTGGGATGACACTCAGGGTTCATGTTTAAGTTGGATGGAATGGTCTCTTAATTATGTACATTTGTCATTTGTTTCAAATATTCCCTGGAATTTGTGATTAAGAAGCAGTCAGTCTTCTTCATACTTTAATGCCACTTTGGGTTATTGATTATTTAATCTACTTTTGTTTTATTTAAAGTAAAATCATAAAAAAGATATATTTCTGAATAAAATAGAAAATCTGATTTAATTTTGACATGCAAAATTTGGTAGCTACTTAAGTTTTCAAAGAAAACCAGAAGGAGGTTTTTTTCTCCAATGTAAGGGCGATAGGATAATTCTGAGACATTTTTACTTTTTGTATTGTCAATCAAATTGTAAATGTTGGGACGGATAATTCTGGAGCTCCCTTATGTGGAATGGTTGAATTCTATCTATTCAATGATTAAAAGGTTTAGTATTCTCCATGTTTCAGCTAATGTGCATACTAACATTTCCTTAAATTACAGGCTTATAGAGAGATGAGAATGTATTGTGAGATGGATTATTTTTTTAACTCGATACATGAGAGTTTAATCAATGAAAATCTGTTGCTGGTATAAAATTAGTATTGCAATTATGTCTCACTCTAATGAAACATACACAGGGAAGAAACTTTCTAGCTAATTTATCCATTTGCTTGCTTGAAACAACTTTTACATGTGTTATTTGTTTCCTCATATAATACTCTTTTAATTATAGTAATAAAATTGTACCTATATGTAAGATGAAGATAAAACATTTTATTTGTTTTCTAATTCTAAAACAATTTTAATAATAGAATATTAATTACAAAAATAGAATATGCCTTTCAACGTCAGAGTTATGTGCATGAAAATGTGTTAGTGAGATGTAAAAAGTAGTCAGAAAATAAAAGGAAAACTGCTTTAACAAAAGTGAGTGTCATTGATCAAGGAAATTGGGACAAGTAAAGACATGCTGAAATGAATCTGTCTGATATCCAAGAATAATTAGGCTCTAGTTTATGATTTTCATTAGATTTAAAATAGGATTTTGGTTCATTTTTTTCTATTTCTTGGGACTCTGACATCACTTGTATGATTCATTATCCAATTCATTTGTCTAATTCATTCTGCAAACTATAAAGACCAATGTCTCTTGGATTAAATGCATAATTTAGTGCCCTGCCTCCCCCAAAAAATTATTCTGTAGTTTTTTTATTGTCTCAGAATTTATATGATGTTGTTTTTCCTTAGCTTTAAATAAAATATTGGGAGTATATGAGTATTCCTTTATATGAACCTGAAATTTTAAGAGATTTACATGTTAAAAAGTTTGAAGAATACTGAGATACTGCTTAGTTTCAAGATAGTAGTAACTTATTCATTCACCAAATAGCCATAAATGTGTAATAGGTACTGTGTTAGGTACCAAGAATACTATTTTGAGAACCAAAGACTCACTTATGTGGCAGATCTTATTAGGAGTGGCTTTCAGGAAAAAAAAATAAATAAATAAGTGTGTTAAGGGAAACCAACATAAGATTTTATCTCTGAAAATTTCTGTATCATAAATATGAATAATAATTTTACAGAGGTTTGTTTTGATTTGGATCAAATAGTTGATAGAAATGCTAAAATACTCTGATTATGAATAAAATAATTCACTAAAAAATCTAAATAACATTATACTAATTTCACAGTGATACTAAAATTGTATAAACATTTGCAGTTATAAAAAAATGTGCACAGACATTTGTTTTTATTCCACAATAGTTGCAATTATTATAGCTTCCTTTCTAATTCCTAATAATTAGAAAAATATCATTACAACTGAAAATACATGAGACATTGGGCTTTAGACTCTTTTAAGAAGAAGGTGATGCTTCTTATAGATCACTATATTGTTTTCCTCCTTCTTACATTGATTCTTTTCTTCTGAGAAATCTTGGATGCTTTCATCACAGCTCTTAGTCTTGCAAGGCTTTTCAGACATATAAAATAAGAGAACACACTTGGGGGAAAAAAGGAATTTCTCAAAACTCCCTAATGTTTCACATATTAGGTTACAGTGTATGTATATGTGCTCTTTAACTTCCTTTTCTGGAAAACAAGGTATGAAGTAAGCAGGATGATTTTACTCTAAATTTATGTTACAAGAATCTAATCATCATGGTAAATTCTTAATGACTAATAGCTCTCTAACCTGTCTTATGTCAATATAGCCACAGGATCAGGTTAAGTTCATTGAAAACTTCATGGTTTTAGCATTTAATATTAAAGTTGGCAGTGAAATATGAATATTTCTAATGCCATTTTTTATCGAAGAAAACACATCATAAGAAGTCTCCTTTCTTATATTGCTAATTTATTCCACATCACCAGAACATACTCATTTTAATGTTTCTCAAAGTTTTCTATTGAGAGAAGAAACACTGTTTAAAATTAATATAAAGATCTTTCCTAGTGAACCAGTGTGCTCAAAGGAAATCACTAGAGATTAGCTAGATGATTTTGACTCATGACAAAGGGTGATCTTGACAGGAATATGATGATCTACTCTCCCAAAACTTCTTTAATAAGAAAAACGTGTGCTTGATCTCTGGGGAGAAAATGGAGCGTTCGAACAGGAGATATAAATTCAAGCAACTCTGCTAACCCTTATCCTCCTTGGGACCGACTAAGACATCTTGACCACCATAATTTTTGAAGCACCCTAGCAGCTGATACACATATATTGAAACTGGCAAAAGCTCTAAATATAAAATTGCATCCTAGAGTGATTCTAACAATAGATTTTATTGTAAATTTTTGTTCCTTGAAATCTGTAGAATTCATGTCCTTGCATTTTTTTTGTTACTCAAACTTAGAGAGTCTGATCCATGCAGATAAAGGATTTTAGGGGACGGAATATCTGTTGAGGGAGATCAGCATCACTCAATAAGCTAAGAATCAGAAGTAGTGACTACCAATCCCATGGTAATTTTATTTATACTAAAGTCCACTGCAGGAAAGAGCATATATGTTTCTTACCAATTTTTAGAAAACATGTTAGCATATTATAGAGTTTTCCACAATGCTGATTGATTGTTCCATGAAATGTAAAATATCCTATCATTTTATAATTTATTATGCTAGAAATTTTCAATAATGACCTTTCAATTAATGAAAAGTTTTATATCTTTACAAGTCCACATGTCCTTTCTGTTTAAAAAAATTCTAAAGACATGCCATTGTGTATTATATCTTTTGTAATACTGTGGCTGTTTATTTAAATGTCATTGTTCAGATAGATTCCTTTGTTAGTCTTCTATTTTTGTTTGAATACTGAATCACATTACAGCATGTCTGTATAAGTAAATAGTAGTGCAGTAGGTTGAATGTAAGTCAGTTTGTAGATTGACTACAAAGATGCTGTTGCCTTAAATCAGAAGAATTTTAAAAGTGACAATTATTTTCTGACTTCTTTTGGATTCATTAAAGCTTCTGTGAATCCAGTCAAATGTTTCTTACTCAAAAGGACAATCAGTACTTAACATAAGATGACAAAAGGTGACTCGGTGAAGTAATTGCTTTGGGAAAACTCTGAAGTAGTTTTCATCCTTTCACTTAGGTCTAGTCCAGCTATAACCCACTTTTCCTAGCAATCAATACCCATTGTTCAAAATATTCAAACTAACATTTTTTGGACAGGAGTCAGATGATTGTGTACTCTTTATTTTTTCTTCAAAATATTTGTTAGATTACAACTTTGAAAAAAAATAGTTAAGATTACTATTCATAAAATAAAGTATAAACTTTGGTTATCTACTTGTTTATCAAATCGATGCATAGAGAATTTCTTAAAATAATCGAAATTACTTTAAAAAATTTCTGGCAATTATTATAGAAAGAAGACTGCACTCTTGGTTTCTCATTAGATTTTTGGAAAATTTATTGTAAATCTCAAGAGACTGCATGTAATAAATGCAGTAATTATTCCAATTACTGTTTGTCTCTACCAGAGCAATAAAACAGCAGTCAGAAGTACAATAATTGGGATTGTTAATTATGGAACTAGTCTCACAAGTAAAATTTCATAATATACAAAATATATAATATTAAGTGATTAAAAGATAGAAAGTCTTAAAGGACTTCACTGGTATTGTATACCAAACATCCACAAGCAATTCCCTCCCCAGAAGATACATGTATAACACATATATTTTATATATCTATGTATGCCTACATATGCATATTTAGCCCTCTATGTAATGTACTGGCCAATTAGTAGTATAGAAAACTTAGTTTGAGAAAAAAATATGTATATCTTAGTCTATAAAGTTAAAAATATCTAAATAAGAATACTGTTCATTACTATTTTCATGTAACATTGATGCTGTTGACCCTTGATAATGAGAATACGTTCTGAACTTGTTTTTTAATGCAAGTGATTAATCCCTTCACGAAAGATCCATGTTCTCTGGCTGGAGTAGGGCATCCTCGGACCAGAAATAACTATCGTTTTCAACAACTGAATTTACCAAATAACAGAAACAAGACATGTAAAATTTGGGCAGTTACTAGATTTTTTACTTTAAAGTTAAAGCTTTGCTAGCACTGTTGAAGGGAGATGGGGGACTACTTATTGCAATTAAGATTTACATTTAGGTGTCTTAGCCAACAATAATTTTATTAGTTCCTAGTGCTGAGAGTTCCTGCCTTTTTCTGTACCATGCTGTGGTGTTTCCAGTAATGCCAGTTGTCATTAAATTTTCAAAACCAAAGATATTTAACTATGAGAATGTAAACTTTCGTATATCTCTATGAGAATTAGGTAGAGAAATTAAGAATAAAGCAATCAAATATGTGACAACAAGTAGTCATAGGAGAAAATCACTTATCTACAAGATATATACCATAGTATCAATTATAGTCTCACCACCCAAGACATTAAAATCTATTTGGGGAAGAAAGTGAAACACACAAGAAAACACAAGAAAATATGTTAGAACTCTAGAGATGTTACAAGTAAAAGTGGAAAGTAACTAACAAAGTAACATTTTTAAATAAGCTACTCATTTAGTCATTTCTTCATCCATCACTGGCTCTGACATTCATCATTAATCCATTCATTATTTCATTAAATATTTACTGAGTTCTGGAATTGTGCCAGAAGAGTGGGGATATCTAGGATACCTAGGCTGACAAAACACAATCCCTTACCATGAGAAGTACACAGTCAAAAAAGCGAGATAGACAAGTAAAAGCATAAATTTACAGTAGAGATTGAACAATGCAACTATAGAAGCATATACAAAGTAGATACACAGTGTAGAAAAAAGAGCTATTCAATATACTGGATGAGTCAGGAAAGAGTTTGTATGGTTATATATTGACAGAACAAATATGTACATGACAGAAGTTGTAGGTTGAATATTAACAATTTACTAGGACTCATTGATATTAGAAAGAATTCTTAAAATTAAATCTATTAAACTCAAAGAGAATTCTCATGGTAAAAGAAATTTTTTTTTTGTTTTAAAAATATGTACAAATATTAATGAAAGTGACTGTGGTAAGTAAAAAAAAAAAGTTGTAGATGAAGTACTTTGATCGTTTAGTGTATTAGTTATTTATAACTGTGTGGCACACTATCCCAATCTTTAGTGACTTAAAAGAATAATAAATATATTATTCCTCATAATTCCACGGATTGGTTGTTCAGGCATTTCTTCTGCTTGTGTCATCTAGGATTGCTCATGGAGCTGCAATTAACTGAAGTCTTCACTGGGTTGGATGCTCTGACATGGCCTCACATGTTAGCAGTTGGTGTTGGCTGTGAGCTGAGTTGTCCTAGGTCATACCCACATGACCTCCTATCCTCCAGTCTGTATTTTTTCACAGTGTTCCAAAGGAACAAGACTGTAATCTGTAACACCTCTTGGTCTTAGAATCTGAAATTTGAACAATGTTAATTCTGTCATACTCTATGTGACAAATCACAAAAACAGCTTCAATTCAGGGGAGGGGGGTATAGATAAATAAGCCATGTGATTTCACAAGGATTCTGGCCAACATCATATAGAGATATTCTCCAATAACTCAGAATTTAAAAGTTGAGAAGGATGACTCAGTGGGTCTAGTAGAATTAAGGAACCAAAATGTACCCAGAAGGTGGTTGCCAGAATGAATGAACTGAAAGATGACAAAAAAAGTCAAAGATATAGTTTGATAAAAGATGAGGAGTCACATACCCAAAAGAGTTGGAGAGAGTTCAGAAGTAAGGTGTTGGGGCTTGAAATTGAGTTAGATGAAATAGAAAATCCCCATTCTTTGTCCCACCAGCTCTCTGGTGACAGTAGTTTTGGACTAATAATGAGTATGCTATGAAATTCCCCAGAGGTATTTAAATTGGTGTTGGAAGTCTGTTTCTCCTTATAGTCACCATACTGCATTATAATTAAAAGCATAAGGTAATCTCTTCTTTATCAGCAAATAGTTCAAGTAGCATATCTAGTCTAAAATTTATGTTAGAAACATATAGACACTCAGAGAAAAACATTTGAGTAATCTTTTCAGAAGCTATTTAGGACAACAAAACATTAGTAAACCAAGTACAACAACATATAAAAATTTATACACTATTAATTCATGGGATGTATCCTAAGAATGTAAAGTGCTTACACACACACACACACACACACACACACACGTGTGTATATATATATAGATGTTTTGTGTGTATATATATGGATGTTTATATCAAAATAATCATCTCAATACGTAGAAAAAGAATTTGATGAAAACCAGCACCCATTTATAATAAAAACTCTCAGTATATTTAACCTAGTAAAGGCCACATACTAAACACCCTATAGCTAACATCATAATTAATAATAAAATTAAGCTTTCCTTCTAAGATGTGAACAGTTTCAAGGATGTTCACTGTCATCACATCATTTAACATTGTTTCAGACATTCTGGGGAATAAAACCGAAGAAGAAATAAAAGGTATGTAGACTAGAAAAAATAAGTAAAACTGTCTTTATGCATCATGATATGATCCTGTATACAAAAAATCCCTAAGAAATTATCTTCAAATGTATTAGAAAAAATAATCAACTTAAGCAAGATTATATGATACAAGATTGATATGTCTAAAATGAATTGCATTTTAATATATAAGCAATGAATAACCCAAAATAAAATCAAAAGAAAATTTTATTCACATTGCTATGAAAAACAATGAAATACTTAAGCTTGGGACAGTGCCTCACACTAATAGCCCCAGAGGTTTGGGAGGCCAAGGTGGAAGGATGACTTGAGGCCAGGAGTTCAAAACCAGCCTGAGCAACACAGAAAGGTCCCATCACTGCAAAAAGAGTCGAAAAACAAAGAGGAGGAGGAGGAAGAGGAAGAGGAAGAAGAGGAGGAGGAGGAGGAGGGGAAGAGGAGTGGGAAGAGGTAGAAGAAGAGAAAACAATGAAAATAATAATTAAAAAAAGGTAAAAAGTAGCTGGGTGTGGTGGCGTGTGCCTGCATTCTTAGCTAGTCAGGAGGTTGTGAGGTTGTGGTGGGAAGATTGTTTGAGCCCAGAACTTCAAGGTTATAGTGAGCTATGATTGCTCCACTGCACTCCAGCCTGGGCAACAGAGCAAGACTTTGTCTCTGAAGAAAATATAAATAAAATAAAATACCTTATTCAGAAATAAATTTAACAAAAGAAGTCCAAGGATAGTATACTGAAATTTATAAAACATTGTTGAAAGACATTAAAAGTGACCCAAATAAGTGGAAATATATTCTCTGTTCATGAATTGGAAAACTAATATTGCTAAGATGATAATTCTCCCCAGAGTAATTAATAGATTTAATATAAATCTTAACAAAGTTCCAGCAGATTTTTTTTTTTTTTTGGCAGAAATTGATGTTGATTCTAAATTGTAGAAAATCTAAAAGACCTAAAATCGCCAAAACAATTTTGAAAAGATCAAAGCTAAAGAACTTTCATTTTCCAATTTCAAAACTTATTAAAAGTTGTATTTATCAAATCTGTGTGGTATTGGCATAAGAATACACAGGTAGATTAATAGACTAAAACTAAGAGTTCAGAAATAAATTCTAACATTTGTGGTCAATTGTTTTTCAAAAAAGGTGCCAAAGTAATTCACACAAAAAAAATTAACTTAGACCCTTGCCTCATACCACACACAAAAAATAGACTATACATAGACCATAAAGCTACATCTAAGAACGAAAAAGATAAATTTTGTTAGTAGACAGCAGGAAAAAATCTTGGAGACCTTGAATTAGGCAAAGATTTGAATAGGCAGCTCACCAAAGAGAATACACACACACTGATGCACACACACACACAAACATACGTACACATACATACATATATTTAATGCACGTGTGTATATGTATATGTATGTATCTGTGTGTGTATTTATGTGTAAGAATGTAAGATGTTTAACATCATTAGTCATTAGGGAAGTGTAAATTAAAATCACAATAAGAAATTACTTAAATCCACCATTTTAGCTATAATAAAGACAGATAATAGCAAGTGTTCAGGATCAGAGAAACAGGAAGACTTCTATAATGCTGATGGACAGGTAAAATTGTACCGCCACTTTGCAAAGCAGTTGGCAGTTTCTTAAAAGTTAAACATAAATATACTATAAAACCTGTTCTATTCTGCTCTTAGGTATTTAAAACACATTTTTAGTGGAATCTAGAAGAACAGTTAAGATTAAAATATGTGAAAATGTGAGGAAAGTATATCCAGTGGGGAGATGTATGTGAAAAGGTAGATAAATTTAGATGAAATGTTATTATGGCTGTACCATATGAATGCAAAAGTGAAAGAAAGAGACATAAAGGTGGATAGTAAGGTGGATGTCCACACAAAATACGCATAAATTATTCATAGAAGTATTATTCAAATAGACAAAATTAGAAACAACCTAAATGCTTATCAACAGATGAAGAAATAGATGAAGTGGTATATATCCATATAACAGAATACTAGTCAGCATTAAAAATGAGCAAGCTACTGATAAATGTTACAATATCAGTGAAACTCAAAAATATTATGGTAAGTGAACTAAGTCCATCATAAGAGACCACATATTGTATAATTTCATTCGTAATTCAATAAATTTACTGAAAATTTATTTAGTTGTATAAATTAAATTATAATATGTAAAATACATCTCAAAGTTGAAAAGAAATCAGCAGAAGTCATTTCACTAAACACCCAACTCTAGGTTGGAACACAAAGCAAACTAAGGCTGACAAATAGTGAAAAGTTTACTAGACTGCATGTCAGAAAGTAAGATTCCAGGTTCCAGCTTCTTGCCAATAAAAATGTTGTGTTTGCAAGTTCCTTAACATTTCTAATCCTCAGAAGCTTCATCAGTTACAAGAGGAAGTTGGAATAGGTGATTCCTAAAATCTCTAATTAGCTGTAAAATTCCATCAGTCTACTCATTTCTTAAAAATTATAGGAGACATTCATAAAATCATAGAACGGAGTGTTAGAATCTGAAGTAATATTACCATACCTTTGCCAATTTTCTTTATCACTCTTGCAATTTTGGAAATACTTAAAAGAGTAATTTTTACTTAATTGGGCCAATTACATTTCATTGAGTATCCCCGCTATATAAACTCGGATGCTATGGAGACAGGAAAAAAATGCATAATTCCACTTCAAAAGTTCTTCAATTCTTAAAATATGTAGAAATCATAAATGGATTCTATAACTCACAGACAAATGTAAAAAGCACTGACTCATAAGAAATGCAAATAAAACTCTAGAGGATTTCAGTGCCAGGAGAGATTGCGCATGATAGTAAGACAATAAAAGCCTACATTTTATGGGAAAAAAATGTATTTTTAGTGGAATCTAGAAGAATAGGTAACATTAAAATATGTGAAAATGTAAGGAAAGTATATCCAGTGGGGAAAGATAGCGAGATTTAGAGAAAATATTATTATGGCTGTACCCTATGAATGAAAAAGTGAAGTAAAGGACCAAAAAGGTGGATAGTGAGTTTGAGCCAGATTGTGGAGGATGTTGAATGTCAGGTGGCCTCTCATTCATTGTTGATGAAGAATTGCCACCAACTTTTGAGCAGCAGCATAAGTGTATCAGAGGTTTGCTTTAAGAAAATTAATCCAGCCAGCCTGGTGACTCATGCCTGTAATCCCAGCTCTTTGGGAGGTTGAGGCAGTGGATCACCTGAGGTCAGGAGTTCGAGACCAGCCTGGCCAACATAGTGAATCCCTGTCTCTCCTAAAATTAGCTGGGCTTGGTGGCAGGTGCCTATAATCCCAGCTATTTGGGAGGCTGAGGGAGAAGACTCGCTTGAGCCTGGGAGGCGGAGGTTGCAGTGAGCTGAAATCATGCCATTACACTCCAGCCTGGGTGACAGAGTGACAGAGAGAGATTCTGTCTCAAAAAAAAAAAAAAAAAAATTAAATTTAAAAAGGGGAAATTGGAAGTTGTGAGACTGGTTGGAATGTAAGATAATAAAGTGATTATTGTGATTATGATTAATTATAGTGAGAGCAAAGAGTTTGAAATGCATATAATTAATACAGAGGTAGAAATAATAGGCCAATATATGACCAAAATAGAACGGGTAATAATGGACAATGTTCTAAATTCTTAACATGCCATCTCATTAAATTCTCCAAATCATATAATTAGACAAAAAAAAATATTGCTCCCATTTTATAGATTAGAAAACAGCACAAAAGATAATTCAAGTTTCTAAGTATCCATGGTTGAGTTGGATTCAACTCTAGCAGGTGGAGCACATTCCACTCGGATAGAGTCCTCTTCAAGGTTCTGACTTAAGTCGTGGTAGCTGAAAATATTGTGATTTCAATGGATACACATTATGAGAGAAGATAATTTGGGAAGCAATAAAAAGTTGAGTTATGATAATGTGTTTTGTTTTCCTTTGCTATGTGTATGTATATGTCTGTGTGTGTGTGTGTATCTGTTTTGAAAGTCTAGAGTTCATAAATAATATTGGAAAAACCAAAACAATAGAGAATGTATGAATTTTTAAATGCAAATCCCTATTGAAATTCTTGCATTATAATCTCACTAAGTCACTTAGTTCGTGATTATGATCTTCTTTACAACAGAACTTTATGATAAGCAATTATATCCTCCTATAAAGGAGCAATATATGTTCTGTTACTTTCAAATTGCCTATACTGTAACATTAAAATCATAAAAAAAAGTAGAAGGTTTTAAATTTATTTTTTAATAAAGATAAAATAGGTAAAGAATTATGTTTATAAACTGTGTGTATCTGTAAATATAATACATAACTAAAAAATATACATATTAGTAAAATCTTAACTTTAGTCCTTGCATTGAGATTATGATTATATTAAATATTTTCCTTTCTGTTTGGAGCTTTCTTGGATTTTCTAAGGGTTTGATATGCATTACTTCGGTCACTTTTTTTTGGTAAAGAGAATTAAAATAAGAACTGTAATTATTACACCAAGTTCACGTTCTGAATAAGTTCTGAACTGTTTCCTGAGTTATTTTTTTTAAACGAGTGTTGAAACTTGTGATCTCCAAGAGTTATGCCTCTTTCCTTCTTTCCTTCTTGTGATTTCCCATGTTATAGAACTGATGTTTGCCTTAATCACATTTTGTCAACTATTGTGTACCCTATTGTGACAAAGAGTGATTGTCGTCTACCTAGTATTTAGTTTATCCTTTTTCCTTGAAAACAGGACTTCAGTTTGATTGGGAGTGGCGCACCACCCAGTGAAAAATAAACAAAACAAACCAATAACAGCAGCAATACCAATGAAAACTCTGCCTCTTAGGTCTTCCTTAAAAATAATGTGCATGTGTGACACAGTTCAGTTCATGTGCTATGTGGGGGCAGTTGGTAGAAACTTACCAAGCAAGCATCTTAAAGATGCCCTGAAGAATGCCTTTGTATTTCCTCATTTCTACATGAAACACATGTTGACTGGAGATGCAGTATACATCTCAAAAATTAGTATTAGAAACGAATGCCTCTATTTTTATTGTGCATTCTGATTAATTTAATATTACTTATAGAGGTCTTATATCTATTAGGCCATAATAATCTGCCTCCTGTTGATACATCATAATAAATTAAGCACAAAATATGCCCCCATGTGGCAGAATGGATTGAACACGTAGATGAAGTTCCCATTCTTTCCATTAAACAGTTACAGGGTGAAAGCAAATATTTCTTTTGGCCATAATTGATGTTGAGTGAGAATTTATTTTCAATGAGAATTAAGCATTGGTTTTGTTCCTTTACAGTACATTTTGTCTCAGAATGATAACTCCATGTAATTATCAGAGAGAATAAAAATAATAGTGTAATGATAATAAACAATATAATAATAACTAAGGCTTACTGAATTTGGTATATGTGAACTTTACACGGGAAACATGAGGTACATGATATTTAATTCTCACAATTATTACCAAGCAATCATCTCTATTTCCACATTTCACTAAGAAACAGAGACAAAAATAGGCCATTTAACTCCCTGAAGATCACATAGCTAGGTAACGGCAAAGTCATAACTTGAGCATTCTTCTATTTTACTTCAAAGATTCATGAAAGCAACGAATCCCTACACTTTTTTTTTTTTTTTTTTTTACCATATTTTTACTTCCTTTGGCCAGGAGATATCTCCTACTTTATCTAAAATGATGCCTACTTACGTGCATATAATGTACAAAGAGTATAGCAAAAAAATTCTAACTTTGACCTATTCCCATAACAGTTTGAAGGGATCAGTCATTACTGCTTCAGGTCTAGCTGAGCATCCGTGCAGAGAGAATGCGTTTTTGTCTTCCTCTTAATAAGATTTGCACAGTGATAGTATTTATGACCTAAATAAGTTCAGAATTCTATTTATCATTAGAATTCTACATATGTAAAATAAAACCACCTGGCAATATATCACTGTAACTATTTTTGAACTGCAATCTTTTATTGATTTCTGAAATTTACCAGGTAGCTAATTGTTCATCCTGTCATTATCTTTTCGTAGCCTTTCTTATCAATAGTTAAAGAAAACAAAGTCTGGATTGGCAATAAACACTGTAAATCCTCTCAGCAGACATACATTCCATAAAAATTAGATAATTAAGCAGGAATAAAGAAGTGTATATACAGTTTATTTGGGGATAACTACATGATTATCTTTCTAATCAGTGTCTGATTTGCTTTAGTTCCACCTTGGTTAGTTATTAGACACTAGGCATACTATGACTTACTTTCCTGAGCTTCAGAGAAAACAGAAAAATCTGATGTAACCAATAACAATGAAATTAAGTTTCTTAAACATACAGTGCAACTACAGAAAACATATGCCATTACAGCTGCATCAATAAAAAATCAAATAAAATGATGAAACTTGCTGAATTATATTTGTACAGTTTGGGCACTTTTTTTGCTACCTAAATTTAATACTAAGAAGTTGCTTTTCGTAAGCGCTGTTTTGGAAGAATTTCATGGTCAGCAGTCTAGTGTTCCACATCTGTTAGAAAACCCTACCCAGGGAGTTGCTTTAGCACTAGACACATGATTAGGCACTGATAGATGCACAGCATTTAGTAATACCATTAAAATATTCTACACTGTACAATGGCAACAGATGTCTTACATTCTAACAACTAATCAAAAAGTAAATCAACCAACATAAAAAAAACATCTGGAATCCTAGATATGGAAGAATTTAGTCATATATCATTCCGTGTTATATCAAATTTGTGTTAATTTGTAAAATGTTGTGCTGGATGTTTTTATGTAAATGAAGTCAAATATACATTTTACTCTTTGATCTCCAAAGCCATTTACTACAGAAACCCCTTTGTCAGGTTCTGAAGTGCTTCTTCCCGGGCCTGAGATAACTCAAGCTTTCTGAAATAATTCTCCTTATTAAAGCAATATGTTCAAAGTGAGCAATGTAAGTCCTCAGGGAACACTGCTGAGCAAGTAATGGTCTGATGGTGAGTTGATGGACTGTAATAATGGTCCCAGCCAATCCGGAAGGAGAACTGACAGCAGTTCAATTTGTAATGTATTTCATATGTAGAACATATTCAGAAAAGAGTCCTAAATATTATTATTTTACACCTGTCAATTAAACTATGTAAATCATGGTATTACAGCTTTGAATTAAACTTCAGCCATCAGCCTCTAATCATTGGAAATGTTCCTATCTACATATGAATTATAATCATCAGAAAAGATAGATTTACATAGAATATATTTTCAGTTTGTCTTTACTTACAATATTAACTTAATTTGACTTTCCAGAAATGTATTTCTTGGGAAGAGGGAGACTTCAATATTTTTTTAAATACTAAGAAGTGTTAAGTATTTATAAGTCTTTAAAGTCTTTCCAAATGTTCTGCAATTTCTTTACAACACCGTTGGGAATGAGTAAAATACTATATTTTAATAAAATCATAACTAAATTATTCTAAGTGTATGATTATAATAACACAATACAGATTTAGAAAAGCTTGCAGTCCTAATGAACTCTAGTGTTTAAACTGACTTATTTTTTCATCTCTTTGTCAATTCTACCTGAAAATATTGTTCATGCATATTTGTTTATCCATTGTGAATAAAAGAGAGTAAATAAATATGAGTGTTATTGCTCTATGTGATTTTCTTTTGTAAATACAACGAATATTTATTCAAGCATCTTAAATTGCTTATCTGGTGATATAATTCACTAGTAGGACAAAAATGAGGAGAAAATTATAATTATTATCAAACAATTTGCGAGTTATTTTAATCCTGGGCATTCTTAACATGTACTTTAAACTTTGAACTCAGATTTAACCCTGAATTGTTGTTGTGATTTTTATCTTTTGAATTTAAATGCAGCATAAAATAACTTTCAGGATGCACCTAACAAAACATAGCAGTAGGCCCTTATGTTCTTTGTGATGTTTAGAATTTCTCTTCATACTGTTATTTAACTTTACTTAGACAGGAAAGGTAGATAATTAGCCCTTCCCCGTTAGCATGCCATTTTCAGTTTATCTATTTTATTCCACTTCTCTCCTCTGGAACATCTAGCCATAAGAGTTCTAGAAGTACCACAAAATGCTCTGTAGCATCAAGTTTTAAATGTGCTGAAACATAAGTATTAACAAACTTATGTTGTTTGAAACACAAAAATTAACTTATAAAGTCAATTTCCATGAAATTCTTATATTTAATAAATGCTTTTGTTTTTCCCAAATAATAAACAATTAAATTTTGTCTAAATACAGTTTACACAAGAGAAAGAAAGAATGCATTTTCAGTGGATATATGTACAACTAGTATTCTAAATGGTCATCTTCTGGGGAGCAAATATTTAGAAGAAAAAAAAAGAAAGCAAGAAACTGAGATAATCTCTAGCTATTAGGCACGGGAACGTTATAGTCTTTGTACAATCATAGAGACCTTAATGATCCCTTGATACTATTAATCCTTCTTATAATTTTCATAAGCTTGTCAAGTCTTGCACTTTACCTCTCTTACAGAAGTGACCTTGAACCTGAATGATGCCCAGATTTTTATTTCACAGCAGTAATAAAAAGCGATGTCACAAAGGTACTTAATAAAAATGGATGTGAGATTTTACTAGAGATAGGGGACCTGCCAGATCAAAGCATATCCATTTATGAATGTTATAAACTCTTGATAAAATGAGTTGTCATGTGATGGCATGTTTATTTCAGGAGTAGGGATGAAAAGATAATTTTTTAATTAAAAATAAAAACTTTCTGCCAGCAGGTGGGTAATAGTGGTGGGGGAATCTGGCTAACAGCTGGACATTATTAAATATATATTAACTTGAGCACCTCATTGGTGATTCTTTAATAAAGTTATCCGGATTTTTTCCCCTTTTATTGCTAGTCTGGAAGGATCATACATTTGCACTCACATGGACAATAAAGATGTAGAGTTTAAAAAACGTATTTTTTATAATTGTTCTAATTTTTCTCGTAAACCTCCCACATTTTATTAGAAATCCATAAACTTACCAATAGGAGTAACTTAGTCCGTCTCAGTTAAGCTTTCAGTCAATGTAAAGTTCCAGTCCCTAAGAGACTGTTTTCCCTTCCTCTCCTTCTGAAATGCATGTTTGTGAGGGGAAGAGTTCTAGTTCTCATGGCCCTGGGGAACGTAAAGGCTTGTCTGTGGCTGATTCTCTGCTCATCTCTGCTGTTTGTTCTCACTCTGAATGTCAAAACTGACTGTGGACTCTTATTTTCTTTCTATTCCTGCTATAATAACAGCAATGTTCTACAAAACAAATAATGCAGCTAAAACAGTATTATTATCCCCATCATATTTGATTATTCTGAGCTTTATGTGATTGTTTCCAAGTAACTTTTTCCCTTTCTTCAAACCACGCTAGATAAATGGCATGATTTTCCTGACATGATTTTTCTCCCTGGTTAGCTCCTTCTTATCTTTCATTTCTAAACTGAAATACCAACTTAGATCAACTCAATATCGATTTGAAAGAGACCACCTCCAGCCAATTTAATTATCATATGAATCAGCACAATTTCATTTCAAAAGGGTGAAACGAAAATGGTTTAAACAAACAAAAGATGAAAAGATGAAGTTATTAGCTCACATGGATAAACTTTGAGAAGGCCAGAAGTCTCATTGATGACTGTCCGCAAAGACTTGAAAATCCTAAGAACTCCCTTCATCTCCTGTCTCTCTGTGTTGCTCTCAGCATTAATTTCATTCTTCTGAAAAGCTTCTCCATGAGGTAGGCAATTATTTCCTTGGTTATCCCTGAAGATGTGGTACACTTAATGAAAAATAACAGGGAAGCACTTTAGTGTGTTCACTTTGGGTCATTCACCTGCCTTCTGGCAGGTAGGCAGTTTCCAGTGTAGGTCATACCAGATTCATGTATTTTGAAAACTTTTCACAGAGAAGCTAGAACTAGGGGAAGGTGTTGAAATACACATCAGAAAAATTCATACTCCAAAGTAGGAGTAATTATTTCATTGTCAATTCTTTTAATAGAACATACACTTTTTTCCTAATTTATTACAAAATCTTTCAGTCTTCACAGATTTCTACCTCAGCATAAGTACTCTTCTAAATTTTTTTAGGAAAATGTCACAAGTTCATGTCTCTCCAAGCTTAAAACAAACATGACTTGGATGTGCTTACTTACCTCCCACATCATCACTTCAACTGTGTGGGTTCTATTCATGTTTCTGAAAACATGCCATCCTCTTTCCTGTCTGACACCTTTTAACCACACTTTTCCTCTTCCTGGCATGATTTTCTTCCTGGTTAGCTCCTTCTTATCCTAGCTTATCATTTCTAAGCTAAAATACTATTCAAATAAACTCAATATCAACTTGAAAGAGACCATCTCTTGCCACTTAAATCATAATCTTTGTCTGTTAATGTATTTATTATTTGTCTATGTCATTGGACAGTAACACTCACAAATATAAGGACTAGGCCTCTGAGCTACCATTCTGTCTGCAGAGGTTTGCATCAATCGAGTCAGCCAATAGTAAGCTCTAAAAAGCCATTTGTCAATTTCTTTAATTAATTATTAAATCTGTTTGACACTTTTTTATCTTTAATCAGTTGCAGGCCTTCCTCTTCTTTAGCACTCACTTTCTTTGACCACTGTGTCGATAATCTTTGGCTTTCTATTTTTAACCTGGCTCTAACTGCTTTTGTTTTCTTCCCCCTCGGAAAATATTAGTTTTCTGTCAATCCTTATTTTCTTCTCAAACTATGTGTTCTGATGAAATTTTATTCTTGTTTATGGTTTTGACTACTGCTTGTATGCTTTTGATTCACAAATGTCTTTGGCTCTCTTGATCTTCAGAATTAGTCTATTATATATCTATTCTATCTCTTGAATATTCATAGAAGGAATATAGCATAAACTGACCCTGGTTTCTATCTCATTGAAAGCAAATGTTATAAGGCTAGTCACCCAAGACAGAAGCCTTGGAGTTTCATCTAGCAGTCTTACCCCATTCCATCATTTACTAGTTATGTTTATATTCACATATTTAATCACCAATACTAAGCTGTATTAATTTTGCCTTCTATATGACTCTAAAACTTATCTTTTCTTCTATAAACAGTTCCAAACTTGTTTCCTTACCCCATAGTATCTATTGTCCAGATGATAAATACTGCATACTGCCACCAGAGTGGGTTTTCTTATCATAAACTTGCCTCTGACAGGATTGAAATATATCCATTTAATTTTTTTTTCCATTTGCCTTCAGAATCTTCCTTATTTAAGCTACATAAAATCAATTAGAAACACAATTGGTATTCAATCGAAACCAAATCATTTAATGTCTTATATTAAGTTATATAATACATAAAAATACTTATATATTAAATATTTTAAGTTATTTTATATCTCTGTGTCATTTACTCATTTTTCACAGTCAGTTGTCTAATCTTAAAATTACCAATCCAGATTTAATTATGGATCCCCTTTTCTGTAACATTTCTGAACTACTGCATCTCAAAAGTACTCGACTGTGTCTTCTCTTTACTGTTATAATGTTCCATGCTTCTACTATTACAGCATTTACCACACTGTGTCATAATTATTAATCCAAATTCCTCATGTATCCTTTGCACTTGCCATCATCTGGTTAAAATCAGACCTAACACTTGTTACAATTCCAGGTGACCGCTCAAGTTCTTCAATGAAGTGGACTTGTCTGGTTTAAAAAAACAGAGCTCAGTCAGAAAACATTTCAGGTAAAAAGGAGGCTTAATATTAATGCAACCCAGATATAAACTCAAAAACTCTACATTTTCAAATTCAGGAAAAGGTACATCAAATTCCTCACTTCTAAGATCTGGAGATGTCTCAACTGTTCCCCCAAAGTTTCCAAGAGTTTCTTGGATGGAGAGGTGGGGGAAGGAAACAAATAACACTCTCAGGGCTCCAACTGACTGATTCCTTTAAGGAAGTTACCATATTAATATGAACCTGAAATCCCACCTCTTTTTCATTGCCTTCCCTCAGACACACACACAAACAAATATATAATCTCTCTCACACACACACAAAAAGATAATCAGCTTAATAGATAGTGATGAATTGCTAGAGGAGAGAGGGGATATTATATTGTACTACAAAACAAATTTACAATTTCTTTTTGAAATTTATTTTATTGAAAATTTCTTTAAACTGCACCTCCATCAGCAATATCTTTTTTGGCTCTTTTAACTTTTCTGCAATCTTTAACCTCTACCTATTTGTTCCTCTTTGACAACCCTTTTTCATTGGGTTTTCCCTGGAGCTCCAAACTCCTCTTTTTCTATTAACAAGAATTGTGAGTTTAATACAGTTTGTGTTTTTAAACTTTTACCTCCCAAGCCCAGTTTATAGCACTGTGGTCTAGCAACCCAAATGGAATAAGACAAATAGAACGCAGAAACCAAAGCATTTTTCTTTCTTTCTAGTTTTTCAGTGGCTTTGGTCTCTGCTTCTCTTTTAAATATGTTTTATTAATCATTTTGCACATGATAAATGACACACATAATGATCACCCCAAAATGGTGATCTAGAATCCCAAATACATGGGTTGTGTCCATTCATTTTGAGTTTCTAGGAGAGAAAATGAAGTTAACCTATCTTGCTCAAGGGTCCACCCCAAGGACAATGACCTATATTTGAGATGAATAGGTTCTCTAAACGAAAAGAAAATTATTGACCTCTTTATAAACTATCCTTTTTATTATTGTGCACTTGGCCTCTGAGAAATGCTACTTGTTTATCTTTTGTCTAACAGCACAGTCTTGTAGTATTCTAGGGTTTATGTTACTTATTTACTGCACTATTCTTGCACATTTAAATGGTTTTCTGATGATTTAATAAAAAAAATTTATTGCGGAAAATACTGAAAAAGCAATGAAAGATGAAATTGTTAGTTAAACAGGACTAGAGAACAAGAGTATAATAAGGGGAAAGATAGAATATGCCAACAGAAATATATAGAAAATGAGTAACATTCCCATTAATCATACTTTATCTAAAGGATAGTGAGAATAAGTATTACAAACATTTCTTTCTATATGTACAACTTAGTGTTAGAAGTAGTTTTTAGATACTTCTCCAAAAGTCCTCAAAATGTATCTGTCTCTTACCTTATGCCAAACTTTTAAGAGTGTTTCATTTATTAATTTTTCTAAAGCTTTTAATAATTTTATTTTCCTAGCTTTTATAAATTTGATTTAATTTTGAAGCAATCTATGCAATGCAATCAGTATACATTTGGGAAAATCTGTTTGTAAAGACTGCACACTGAAACACATTTTATTGTGACTCAAGGTATTTAATTTTACAATTTCCTGAAGAACACTGAATAGAAGAATAACCAGAAGAAACAGGAAGAAGAAATTATTTAAGTATAGATATATATAATTTTTTAATCTTGATTCTCAGTCATGCTTGTTGCCAACCAAAAGTCTAGCCAGATCTTAATAATTTGAATGCATTGGTAAAGAAAAAATTAGACCAACCATACTTGAATGTGAGAAAAGTGATTGACAGCTTTCAGGGGAATTAAACCTTCACTACAGGAAATGAATGTCATTCCATTTTGATTTTACAAACAAAGAGCTTAATTGAAAAGATTCTTAGTGTGTTGGAAAAACTAAGCTACATTATATATTTATTGTTCCATAGACAATTCCTAAAGGAAGACTTGATAATGGAAAATCTAGCTAATAATCCTGAAATTAATCTGCATTCAAAATATTTATGTTTTCAGAAATTGGTTAGAATGTTAGTTTTTAAGTGCATGAATATATGTGTGTGCACACACTTGTTATACATATGACTTCATTTTTCTTCAACTAAAAGTAATTTGTATTCTTTATTTTATATATATTATAAATATATTAACATATTACTGATATAAGATATATATATAGGAATGGGTATGTGTTTATAAATATTTGTCTATTCACATATTTTATTTATTTATATGTTTATTTTTATTTTACATTTTATAAATGTAAGGTCTTGCTATATTGGCAGGCTGATCTTGAACTCTTGGCCTCATGCAATTCTCCTGCCACATCCTACCAAAGTACTAGCATTACAGGTGTGAGCCACTGCACCTGGCTATTCATGTATTTTACATAACTGCTTTTCTAAATATTTCTACATTTTGGGGAACCCTACTCTATTGTTTCTTACAATCTACTCTCAGAAACCTACTCTTAAGTGATGAATATTAAAATGAACAAATATTCTTCCACAGTTTTCTCTTCCAAAGGACTCCCAGAAATTTCCTAAGGAAATTGTTATGCCTTGCATTTAAAACTGTGAAAACCAAAGAACCGGTTAATATTTGTTTAATAAACTTTTGTTAAAATTTAAATTTTAAATAATTATTTGACATGACACTAAAACTGTTTATAGATAAGCATTGTTATAGGCGAGTTTGCCAAATGAGTTACATTTGACTTGTAGCAGTTGTCACACTAGCTGTTTGTTCTTCTGTCTCTCTGTGTGACAATTCTAAATTTCCTAGAGACCACATGGAGGACTTTCTGGAATTGTCCTATACTTGATATCTTATCCCTAACACATCTCCTCATCAAAATGTATCTTACCAATGCTTCCCAGTTTATTGATGCCAAGCTCTTTGTACTCCAAGTTTATTTTCTTGTTAAACATTTTGGTTTCACATATCTAGACAAACGGATTAAAATAACTTACCATAGAGTGGTACACACTCTAGAATCACTGTTCGGTCAAAAAGAAATACAAAGCATTTCCATTCTTTGTTTAGGGAATTTGAAAGACATGTCAAATACAACATAATTTACAGTCCCCTACTATTATTATATTTTTCTCCTACTCTGTGGGTTGTCTGTTTATTGATTATTTCTTTTGCTGTGTGGAATATTTTAATTTAATTAGGTCACATTTATTATTTTGTTTTGTTGCATTTGCTTTGGGGTCTTAGTCATAAATTATTAACCTAAGCCAATATCTAGAAGAGTTTTTCTGATATTATTGTCTAGAAATTTTATGATTTCAGGTCTTAGATTTAAGTCTTTGATCTATCTTGCATTGATTTTTGTATAAGGTAAGATATGAACATCCAGTTTCATTCTTCTAGATGTGGCTTGTCAGTTTTGCCAGCACCATTTATTGAACAGGGTATCCTTTCCCCAATTTACGTTTTTATATGTTTTGTTGAAGATCAGTTGGCTTATTTGCTGTTTTATCTGATATTTTTAAAAAGTCTACATGTGTCTTTATGGGTAAGGTGAGTTTCTTGTAGGCAGCAGATAGTTTGATCATGGCTGTATTCATTTTACCAATCTATATCTTTCAAGTAGAACATTTAATCTATTTATATTTAAAGTTAATATTGATATACAAGGTTTTGTTCCTGTCATATTATTGTTTTCAGGTTTTTAAAATAAATTCATTGTTTTATTATTTTTGTCTTTTGTCTCTGTGATTTGATGAGATTCTGTTGTGTTGTCAATTTGATTCCTTTCTCTTTTGCCTTTGTGTGATAGGTTTATAAGAGCTCTAAGTTTTATATTACCATGGGTTTTTATGATGATGAATGTCTACCTTTAATTTCCATGTTTAGATCCTTTCCAGCACTTCCTGTAGGACTGGTCTTATGATAGATTCCCTCATTATTAGCTTCTTCAGGAAAAACATTTTTTCTCCTTCATTTATTAAGCTTCTTTGGCTGGATATAAAACTTTTGGGTGATGGGTTTTTTGTTTGTTTGTTTGCTTGCTTGCTTGTTTTCAGCACTTTAAAAATGTGTCTTCTGACCTGTAATGTTTCTGCTGAAAAGTCTTCTGTTAGCCTGAAGTTGTTTCCTTTATAGGTAGATGCTTTTCTCTTGCTAATTTTAAACTTATTTCTTTCACTCTGACTTTAGGCATTCTTAGCATAAAATGCCATAGTGAAGTCCTTTTTGCAACGTCTTTTCCCAGGGATTGCTGGGCCTCCTGTGTCTGAATGTGTGTCTCTCTTGTTAGACGTAGGAAGTTTTCACTGATTATTCTATTTAACATGTTTTCTAAACTTCTTGATCTCTCTTCCTCTTTGGGAATACCAATAATCATAAGGACAGTTGCTTTATGTAGTCCCAGACATCTTGAAGGCATTGCTTATTCCTTTACATTCTTTTCTTTCTTATTTTTGTCTGACTGGATTATTTCAAAAATACCTGTTCAAGTTTTATAATTTTTGTGGGGGAGGGTGTGTATGTGTGTGTATGTGTTTGATATAGTCAATTATTGAGTATTTGAATGTGCCTTATATTTCCTTCAGTGAATTTGTTAGCTCCAGATTTTCTGCTTGGTTAGGATAGCCTGGTTCCCTGTCACTTCTTGTCCAGGTGGTAGCTAGTGCTACATCAGCCTTAACTTGGCCAGGAGGCAGTGGAGTGCAGTGCAGCTTTAAACTCTCAAAATGGCCTCAAACCAGAGAGGGCAGGGTCACTTCAAGGCAAGTAGCATAGGCAAGAAGCTCGGGGGAGTGCACTTCACTCACATCTCAGTCTTAATATCAGCCCACAGTAGGGTGATAGGGACCCTCCTGCAGTGCGTGGGAGCACCTGGTTTCTCCTCTCCATCCACAGTACAGTGGCAGCAGCCATGTTTGTAGATCCCCTGTGTCTATACTCTCAAAATGGCAGCCAACTGAGGATAGACTAGGCTCAGATGCCTGTAAGATTTTATTTTGGGTTCCCCTTCTGGAGTAAAGTCTCTCTGCAAACTTTAGGCATCTCTGTATGTCAGGCTGAAGTCCCTAGTGGATCAAAATTTTCTCTCATAGCCATGATTATAAAATCTGAGCCTAGAGGGTTTCTCTCTTACTGTTTTCGTATGTGTAGGAGCCTCTCACGGCAGCTGGGCAAGCTGCCTTGAACCCTCTACTTACTTCTGGTGCTTCCTGTTTCTTCTCTAGTGAACTCAGGAATTTTCTCCTAAACTATCTGAAATGTGAATATATACTCACTATCCTGGTTCCCCTCTGTAGAGGAGGCACATACTAACTGCATTTAGTCAACAATCTTTCATATTTTCAAGTTTATATTATTAAACACAATAGTAGCCCACTATAAGCAGATTTTTAAAAACAGAAGAAGGATGTATTTGTACACAATAATCCAATAAATTTGAATAATACCAGACTGTCTTCAGAATGTCATTCACTATTCCAATGCCAATAACCTCTGTTCTGTCAAACTGGTGTACTTATTATGCCAAGACATGCTCACACTCTGAATTTGGCTTTCTTTATAATATTGACATCACCTAGAATGCTCTCTCCATCTTTGTCTTCTAAAATCCTATTCTTTAGTATAAAACTATCAGAAATGGAACTTACATTACAGAGCTTTTTTTTGAACTTTAACCATACAGATATAAGCTTGTTCTTTCTCTTCCTAAATTTCAAAAGCACATTTCCCAAAATCATCTTCACAATTTTATTTTTACTTTGTGTAGTGCTTATTGAACTTCATTTCATAATTACATGTATACAATCTTGAAGAAATAATTCCATTAACAACGTATCTCACTTGGCTTGCTATTTTTCACTTTATTATCTCTAAACAGATGAATGAAAGAAAGGAAGTTTAGAATTAAACTGATGAGAGATAATCAAATAGTAGTTTCTACACCTTTAAAATTCTAGTTTACGCAAAGTTGACATACTTTATTTTAAATACAAATAATGCCTAAAACCCTTATTTATACATTTTCTTATTGTAAAACTAAGTAGTTTCATAACTTTGGACATCTCTCTGCAGTTCTTATATTGTATATCATATATTTGGTAGGAAGCAATACTAAAATCTAGAAAATATTTTTCCAAGGTTGTATTTTAGCTGAAAGCATCATTTCTCAGTATTGTGTCTGCAATCTCTAAGAAGCCATAACTTGTAGAATGAGGAAGAAACAATATTTATTGTATTACTTGGTAGGACCAAAGTATGATACTTGGCATTTACAGAGATTACTTCATAATTTGGCACAACTTTGGAATGTAGATATCTTCATTTTTGTACTATCTCTGAGAAATAACAAATGACTTATTCAGTATAACACAGCCTCTTAGAGTTCCATGTGAGATTAGGATACAAGTCTGTGATTTTTACTATATATCTGTCTTATTTAGAGGAGCATCCGACTCATTTTAAAGATGAACACCTAAAATTAATGATGGATTTGGGTAGCAAAAATATCAGAAAATATTTCCATTTATTTACATGCTTGTTAGCTACTGTGTGGATATTTTCATACCAATGAAATAAATTGTTATTTATTTCTTGTTTGATTCTATTGTGGTCAGAAAAGAAACTTTGTATGATTTTAGTTCTTTAAATTGTTGAGATTGGTCTTAAGTTCCAGGATAGGGTCTATATCATTATATATTCTGTATATTCTGTGGATGCCTGAAAAGAATGGGTATTCTGATGTTGATGGGTGAATTGTCCCATTAAGGTCTATTTGATACTGTTGGGTAATGACATTGTTGAATTCTTCTGTATCCTTGTTGATCTTCTTTTTTGTTTTTCTGTCAATTGTTGAGAGGAGGGTATTGACTTCTCCAACTATGTTTGTGGAAGTGTCTGTGTCTCCTCTCATTTCTATCAGTTTTTGCTTCACATAATTTTCAGCTTTGTTATATGTTACATACACACAGCATTACTATGATTTCTTTATGGGTTGTCACTTTTATCATTATGTAATATCTCTCTTAGTCTCTGGCAGATTTCCTTATCCTTAAATCTATTTCATTTGGTATTAATGTAACCACTTTCCTTTTTTAAAATTGTACAACATAATGATATTTAATATAGTTACAGGGATGCATAATCATCACTGTAATCATAATTATCAATAAAATATTACAATAGTATAATATAGTACTACTAATTGTTACATTATATTTTACTATTATACATAGTGTACATTATAATAGATTAGAATAATCATAATAATACAAGTAATAATTTAAATGGCATCCTGATCTTGATGTCAGTGTTGCTCAAGGGGGGGTAGCTGACTTGCTGGCCTTCTTTATTGCTTCATACACTGCTGCTGACACCAGAAAACTTCACAATTCCCAGACCCCCAGGGATATTGTAGATTCAACCATGGGGACTAGTGGTTAATTCAAAGGGACAAGGGTATACATACTTTATTCCTGGGGCCTGCAGAACACCAGCCAAAGTGACTCAATTACTAAGTGTCAAACACTCAGCTAGTATACTTGGGTCTTACTAAATTCTGCTTCATATCAACATGAGAAGGGACTAAATTTGGACAGGGAGTTAACTGCTAGAGCTGCTAGAGCTCTCTGACATACAAACCCAGATGCCTCCACAAGGGACTTACTGAGAAACTTTGAAAGAAGAGATGGCCACTGTATTAAGCCATTCTTGCTTTGCTATAAAGAAATATCCAAGGCTGGATAATTTATTAAGAAAATAAGTTAAATTGGCTAACAATTCTGCAGACTGCACAGGAAGCATGGCATCAGTATCTGCTCAGCTACTGCTGGGGCTTCAAGGAGCTTTCACTCATGGTGGAAGGTGATGCAGGATCAGGAATGTCACATGGCAAGAGCAGGAGCAAGAGAGAGAGTGGGAAGTGCCACACACTTTTAAACAAGTAGATTTCACATGATCTCACTGAGTGATTACTAACTTATCACCAAGAGGATGGTGTTAAACCATTCATGAGGGATCTGAACCCATGAACCACTCACCTCCCACCAGGTCCCACCTCCAACACTGGGAATTACATTTCAACATGAGATCTGGAGGGGACAAGTATCCAGGCCATATCAGCCACCTATAAGGCAAGTTACCAAGACTCCTGTCCTCTTCTGTAAACACCCGAAGGTCCACATTATAAATCACAGAAAGATGGCAAAAACAGAATGACAGCTTCACACAGCTAGAAACCCAAAACAAGGGAAATAAGTGGGGAGGTGATTAGGAATAGAGTGGACAGTGTGAAAAGAAAAAGCAGAGCCATATGTGATGGTTAATACCGAGTGTCAACTTGATTGAGCTGAAGGATGAAAAGTATCGATCCTGGGTGTGTCTGTAAGGGTATTGCCAAAGGAGATTAACATTTGAGTCAGTGGGCTGGGGAAGGCAGACCCACCCTTAATCTGGCGGGCACAATCTAATCAGCTGCCAGCAAATATAAACAGGCAGAAAAAAGTGACAAGGCAAGACTGGCCTACCCTACCAGCCTACATCTTTCTCCTGTGCTGGATGCTTCCTGCCCTAAAACATCGTACTCCAAGTTCTTCACTTTTCAGACTCGGAATGGCTCTCCTTGCTCCTCAAGCTTGAAGACAGCCTATTATGGGAACTTGTGATCATGTAAGTTAATATTTAATACACTCCCTTTTGTGTATATGTATCTATCCTTTTAGTTCAGTCCTCCTAGGGAACCCTAACTAATATACCATATCAAAGAGAAAATTCAGAGTTACATTACAGTGTGGTTTCAATCCAACCATCTCTGTGCTCTGAGACCTAGTGCTTTTCTGTTATACAGCTATCCTACTTATGGCTCTGTTGAAATAATAGCCTATTATCAGAGTTGCAAGGGAAAACACTCCTGTACCTTTTGCTACAACAAAAGGGTTAGTTCAATCAAAACGTAAGCCAGTCCCAGGGTCTTTAAAACACACAACCCTTACTGTGGAGGAGATTCCTAACCCTGACAATACTAACTGGAAATTCTCTAGAGAAAAAAATATTAAATATATTACTATATGTATAACATTTTATAATAATAAAATATAATTGTTATACTAATAATTTAATGTGTATATAATATATACATATATAATAGAGTATATACTGTACATATATGTATAGATATAATTTATATCATAACATATAATTATATATATAATATATATGTCTATAGACTACTAGCAAAGATGGACATCAAAATATATCCAGTGCAAAAAATCAACAATAACACCAAAGAAAGAAGGAAACCTAAATACAAGGAGGGAAAGGATATGTGGGGTGTGTCTGTTGTGTGTGTGTGTGTGTGTTCGTGTGTGTCAGAGAGAGAGAGCGATTTATTATCAAAGTGAAACAATGGTTGACAATTTGACCCATTTGGAAATACAAAGTTTAGAAAAAATAATTTATATAAGAAACATATTTAAAAGGGTGCTGGTTGGCTTTTATTTTTCTGTAACATCAGTTCTTAATTAACTTAACTTTTACTATAATTCACCAATTGGCAAAGATTTGTGGACTTCATTCTGGAGCTCAAATTACAATTATATCTGGGGTCCCTCTGAATATAAACATGTTATCTTCTATAATCTGAGGAAAATAACTAAATATAAAATGGAGGAAATATAAGTATACCTCACTTTAATTGTAGCCGTGCCTAAATTTCCCGAGATAATAGTACCCAATGTCCTAAAATATCTCATAGTGGGCATAGAATCACTGATACAATGACTAACAAATTAAAATTGAATTAAATCTTTGGAACTTTTACAAATTGGTGTGACAAAACATTACTTATGGATTCTGGTTAAAATAGTTAATAGGACCTAATGTAAGTAAAACAGGAATTTAAAGAATCAAAAGTCACTCTATAAGTCTTAATTAGCTTCTCCATTTGACAGTTTTACCCATTCTTTATTCTTTATTCATTCATTTATTTATTTTTCAACTTTCATTTTAGATTCAAAGGGTACACATGCAGGTTAGTTACATGGGTATATTGTAAGATGCTGAGGTTTGGGGTAGAAAGTATCCTGTCACCTAGGTACTGAGCATAGTACCCAAAAGTTTTTCAATACTTACCTCCGTCCCTCCCTACGTCAACTTTTTAATAGTACCTAGTTTCTATTGTTGTTGTCTTTCTGTCCCTGTTCACCTCCTGCTTATAAGAGATAACATGCAGTATTTGATTTTCTGTTCCTGCATTAATTCACTTTGGACAATGGCCTCCAGCTGCATCCACATTGCTGCAAAGGACATAATTTCATTCTTCTTTATGGCTGTATAACACTCCATGGTGTACATGTACCATATATTCTTTACTCAGTCCACTGGTGATGGGCACCTAGGTTGATTCCATGCTTTTGCTATTGTAAATAGTGCTACAATGAATATGTGAATGCAGATGTCTTTTGGTAGAATGATTTGTTTTCTTTGGGATATAAATCCAGTAATGGGATTGCTGGGTAGAATGGTGGTTCTTTTCTAAGTTCTTTAAGAAATCATCAGCTGCTTTTCACAATAGCCAGATTAATTTTTCCTTCCACGAACAGTGTATAAATGTTTGCTTTCACCTGCAGCCTCACCAATGTCTGTGTTTTTTGATGCTTTAATAATATCCATTCTGACTGTGTGAGATGGTATTTCACTGTGAATTTCATTTCCATTTCTCTGATAAATAGTGATGTTGACCAATTTTTCATGTCTGTTAGTTGCATGTATGTCTTCTTTTCAGAAGTGTCCGTTCATGTCTTTTGTCAACTTTTTAATATGTTATTTGGTTTTGCTTATTCGGTTGCTTAATTTCTTCATAGAGTCTGAATATTAGACCTTTGTCAGATGTATATTTGTGAATATTTTCTCCCTATTTGTAGGTTATATGTTTACTCTGTTGATTGTTTCTTTCACTATGAAGAAGCTCTTTAGTTTAATTCGTTTCTACTTCTCACTTTTTCTTTTCATTGCAATTGCTTTTAAAGACTTAATAATAAATTATTTCTTAGGGCTGATGGCCAGATGGTGTTTCCTGGGATTTTGTCTAGAATTCTTATAGTTTGAATATTTACATATAACTCTTTAATCCATCTTGAGCTAATTTTGTATATAATGAAAAGTTGGGGTCCAGTTTCATTTCTTTTTGACATGGTTTGCCGGCTATCTCAGTACCATTTATTGAATAGGGAGTTCTTTCTGCATTGTTTATTTTTGTCAGATTTGTCAAAGATCAGATGGCTTTGGGAATAGTGTCTTATTTTTGGATTCTCTATTCTACTCCATTGGTGTATGTGTCTGTTTTTATACCAGTACCATTCTGCTTTGATTGCTGTAACCTTATAGTACACTTTGAAGTTAGATAATGTGATGCCTCCAGCTTTGTTCTTTTTCTTAGAATTGTTTTGGATATTTGGGCTATGTTTAGATTCCATAAAATTTTAGAATAGTTTTTTTTTTTTTTCTATTTCTGTGAAAAATGGTGTTTGTTGTTTGACAGGAATAGCTTTGAATCCGTAGATCCCTCTGGACAATATGACCATTTTGATGATATTGATTCTTCCAGTCCATGAGCATGGAAAGTTTTTTCCATTTATTTGTGTCCTCTATGATATCTTTCAGTAGTGTTTTATAATTTTCCTCATAAAGATTATTTGCCACCTTGGTTAGATGTTTTCCTAGGTATTTACTTTTTTGTGTGTCTATTGTAAATGGGATAGCATTCTTGATGTGGGTCTCAGCTTGAACATTACTGGCATATAAAAATGCTACTGATATTTGTATGTTGATTTTGTACCCTGAAACTTTCCCGAAGTGGTTTATCTGTTCCAAGGGCCTTTAGGCCATCTCTTTAGGGATTTTTAGATACTGATTTATGTCATCAGTGAAGAGAAATACTTTGACTTATTCTTTTTCTATTTGGATGCCTTTAACTTTTTTCTCTTGCCTTATTTCCCTGGCTAGAACTTCCACTACTGTGTTGAAGTTTTTCCAGTTCTCAAGGGAATGCTTCCAGTTTTTGACTATTTAGTGTGATGTTAGCTTTGGGATTGTCATAGATGGCTCTTATTATTTTGAGGTGTGTTCCTTTGATGCCTAATTTGTTGAGGGTTTTTATCGTCAAGGTGCATTATTAGTCTGTTATCACATTGCTGTGAAGAAATAACTAAGACTGAACAATTTATGAAGAAGACAAGTTTAATTGGTTCATGGTTCTGCAGGCTGTACAAGAAACATGGCAGCATCCGTTTGGCTTCAATCATGGCAGAAGGTGAAGAGGAAGCTGACATTTCATGTGGCCGAAGCAGGAGGAAGAGAGATAGAGCCAGGAGGTGCCACACACTTTTAAACAGCCAGATCTCATGAGAACTCTATCCCAAGAGTGCAATAGGGGGATGGTGCTAACCCATTAGAAACCACCCCACAATCCAATCACCTTTCACCAGACCCTACTTCCAACAATGAAAATTACAATTTGACATGAGATATGGTCGGGGACACAGATCCAAACCATATGAAAAGGATGTTGGATTGTATTGAAAGCTTTTTCTGCATCCATTAAGATGATCATATAGCTTTTGTTTTAATTACTTGTATGGTAAGTCACATTTACTGATTTGCATATGTTGAAACAACCTTGCATCCCAGGAATGAAGTGTGTTTGATCATGATGAATTAAATTTTTGATGTGCTGTTGGATTCAGTTTGCTAGTACTTTGTTGAGGATGTTTACATTCATGTCCATCAGGATGATTGGCCTATAGTTTTCTTTCTTCATTGTATCTTTGCCAGGTTTTAGTATCAGGATGATACTGACTTCACGGAATGAAGTAGGAAGGAGTCCCTCCTCCTAAATTTTTTGGAATGGTTTCTGTAGAATCAGTACCATGTCTTCTTTGTATGTCTGGCAGAATTCAGCTGTGAATCCATCTGGCCAAGAACTTTTTTTTTTAGCTGGTAGGGTGTTTATACTTATTCAATTTTAGAATGTGAAATTGGTCTGTTCAGGATTTCTATTTTTCCCTGATTGAACCATGGGGAATTCTGTGCTTCCAGGAATTTATCCATTTCATCTGTATTTTCTATTTTGCATGTGCAAAGGTGTTCATAGTAGACTTTGAGGATCTTTTGTACTTTTGTGTGGTCAGTGGTAATGTGTTCTTTGTCATTTCGGATTGTGCTTATTTTAATCTTTTCTCTTTTTCTGTTTGTAAATGTATATACCAGTGTACATCCTTTCAGAGAATGTACACTGATATGTAAAATAAAGTATATAAAAGATAAAATATCTTGATGTGCAAGATAAAAATCTTTGTTTATTCCTTCAAAGTACCAATTTTTGGTTTTGTCGATTCTTTGTATGGATTTTTGGGACTGATTTCATTCAGTTTTGTGTTGATTTCAGTTATTTCTTTTTTTCTGGTAGTTTTGGTTTTTTTTTTTTTCCTTCCTGTTTTCTAGTACCTCTAAGATTGATGTTAGATTGTCAATCTGAGGTCTTTCTAACTTTTTAGGTAGATATAAAATGCTATAAACTTTCCTCTTAACAATGCTTTTGCTGCAACCCAGTTATTTTAGTATATTGTGTCTCCATTTTCATTTATTTCAAATAACTTTTTGATTTCTGCCTTATTATTCTTGTTTACTCAAAAGTCATTGAAAAGCAAGTTGATTAATGTCATATAATTCTGTGATTTGAGGAGATCATCTGCTATTTAGTTTTAAATTTGTTTCTCTGTGGCCCAAGGGTATGACAGGCATAATTTTGATTTTTTGGACTGTATTAAGACTTGATTTATAGTCAAGCAAATGTTTGAATCAATCATGGAGTATGTTCCATTTATAAAGAAGAAAAACATATATTCTGTCACTGGTCATTGTAGTTTTTTGATAGATATCTATTAGGTCTAATTGGTCAAGCGTCGAGTTTAAGTCCAGAATTGTATTTTCAGTTTTCTGCCTAGATTATTTGTCTTATGCTGACATTGGGGTTTCAAAGTTCCTCACTATTACTGTTTGTCTGTCAAAGTATTTCCATAGATCTAGCAGTACTTGTTTTTTTTGTTGTTGTTGTTGTTGTTTTTTTTTTAATAGTTCATTTTTTATTATACTTTAAGTTCTGGGATACATGTACAGAATGTGCATGTTTGTTACATAGGTATACATGTGCCATGGTGGTTTGCTGCACCCATTAACCCATCATCTACATTAGGTATTTCTCCTAATACTATTCCTCCCCTAGCCCCCCACCCCAGATAGGCCCTAGGGTGCAATGTTCCCTTCTCTGCGTCCATGTGTTCTCCTTGTTCAACTCCCACTTATGAGTGAGAACTTGTGGTAATAGGTTTTCTGTTCCTGTGTTAGTTTGTTGAAAATGATGGTTTCCAACTTCATCCATGTTCATGCAAGGGACATGAACTCATGGTATTTCATGGCTGCATAGTATTCCATGGCGTATTTGTGCCACATTTTCTTTATCCAGTCTGTTACTGATGGGCATTTGGATTAGTTCCAAGTCTTTGGTATTGTGAATTGTGCTGCAATACACATACATGTGCATGTGTCTTTATCATAGAATGATTTATAATCCTTTGGGTATATGCCCAGTAATGGGATTGCTGCATCAAATGTTATTTCTGATTCTAGATCCTTGAGGAATCACCACACTGTCTTCCATAATGGTTGAACTAATTTACACTCCCACCAACAGTGTAAAAGCATTCCTATTTCTCCACATCCTCCCCAGCATCTGTTGTTTCCTGACTTTGTAGTAATAGCCATTTAACTGTAGTGAGATGGTATTTCATTGTGTTTTTGATATGCATTTCTCTAACGACCAGTGATGATGAGGTTTTTTTTCATGTGTTTACTGAATGCATAAATGTCTTCTTCAGAGAAGTGTCTGTTCATATACTTTGCCTGCTTTTTGATGGGTTGTTTGTTTTTCTTTTGTAAATTTGTTTAAGTTTCTTGTAGATTTTGGATATTAGCCCTTTTTCAGATGGATAGATTGCAAAAATTGTCTCTCATTCTGTAGGTTGCCTGTTCACTCTGATGATAGTTTATTTTGCTGTGCAGAAACACTTCGATTAGATCCCATTTTTAAATTTTGACTCTGCCCCAAATCAACAGGATATAAATTCTTCTGAGCGCCACATAGCCACTTATTCTAAACTTGACGACATAATTTGAAGTAAAACACTCCTCAGTAAATGCAAAGGAATGTAAATCATAAGAGTCTCTCAGACTACAGTGCAGTCAAACTAGAACTCAGGGTTAAGCAATTCACTCAAAACCATACAACTATACGGAAACTGAACAACCTGCTCCAGAATGACTACTGGGTAAATAATGAAATTCAGGCAGAAAAAAATAAGTTATTTGAAACCAATGAGAACAAAGACATAACATACCAGAATATCTTTGACACAGCTAAAGCAGTGTTTAGAGGAAAATTTATGGCACTAAATGTCCACAGGAGAAAGCAAGAAAGATCTAAAATTGACACCCTAACATTGCAATTAAAAGAACTAGAGAAGCAAGAGCAAACAAACCCAAAAGCTATCAGAAGACAAGAAATAACTAAAATCAGAACAGAACTAAAGGAGATAAAGAAACAAGAAACCCTTCAAAAAAATCAGTGAATCCAGGAGCTAGTTTTTTGAAAAGATTAACAAAATAGATAGTACTTTTTTAAAGAATCTGGGTGCTCCAGTTTGGGGTGCATATATATTTAGTTGAATTGAACACTTTGTCATTATTTGACATAATTCTTTGTTCTTTTTTACTTTTGATTTAAAGTTTTCTTTTATCTAAGTATAGTCACCTCTGCTTTTTTGTTGTTTGCTTCCCATTTTCGTGATAAATTTTTCTTCAATCCTTTACTTAGAGCCTATGAGTTTCATTATATGTGAGATAGGTCTCTTGAATACAGCAGATTGATGGATCTTTTTATTTATTTATTTATTTATTTATTTATTTATTTATTTTTATTTAACTTGCCACTCTATGCCCTTTAAGTGGGGCATTTAGATCACTTTTATTCAAAGTTAATATTGTTATGAGAGTATTTGATTCCATCATGTAGTTGTTAGCTGTTTACTTTGTAATTTCCATTGTGTGGCTGCTTTACAGAGTCTGTGGGCTATGTGCTTCAGTTTGTTTTTGTGGCAGTGGGTATCATTATTTCATTTGAATGTTTAAAACTTCCTTAAGGATCTTAGGTAAGGCTGATCTAATGGTAACAAATTATCTCAGTAATTTGGAATTTATTTCTCCCTTGCTTATAAATCTTATTTTGGTTATTTGAAATTAGTGGTTGGAATTTCTTTGCTTCAAGAATGCTGAAAATAGGCCCATGATCTCTCCTGGTTTGTAATGTTTCTTGTGAGAAGTCTGCTGTAGGCCTGACGGGATTCCCTTCGTATATGATCCTAACTTTTTTTTTTTTTTTTTTAACTTGAAACACAAACGCTTTATTTAAAGGAGCATCTCAATTCCGCGTGGCGGGCAAAAAATAAAGGAGCAGATTGTGACACACCAATCCCATCGGCCAAGTGGTCGAACCCAACATCCAAGACCCAGTGAGCAGGCAAGCTCAGCGCAACCTCCGGGCTTCTTGCTCCGACTCCAACAGGGTGAGCACGTCGCCCTCGCGCACGGGGCCTTTTACATTGCGGATGATGGAGCGGCTCGTGTCGTCCATGAATTCCACACGCACCTGCGGGCACTGTCCCTGAGAGCCGGTCCTGCCCAGGACCTTAGTGACCCTGGCCAGCTTGATAGGCTGCACACGGCTGGTGTCCATGATGGCGGCGCGGTGGCGGTCTGGCGGAGAGCGATCCTAACTTTTTATCTAGCTGCCTTTAAGATTTTTTCTTTATTGTTGACCTTGGACACTCTGGTGACTATATGCCTTTGTGATGTTTGTTTGTGTACTATCTTGCAGGTGTTCTCTGGATTTCTAGTCTCTGGATTTCTAGTCTCTGGATGTTGACCACCTTAACAAGATTAGAAAATTTTTATTAAATTATTTCCTCAAATATTTTTTTAATTTTATTTTCTTTTTCTCTCTCAAGAATGTTGATAATTTGTAGGTTTGGTTGCTCTACATAATCTCACATTTGTCAAAGACTTTGTTTACTTTTTAAAATTATTTTTTCTTTATTCTTGTATGACCAGGTTAACTCAAATATCAGTATTGAAGGTCTCAAATTATTTCTTCTGCATAGTCCAGTCTATTAACAAAGCTTTCAATTGTATTTTGAAGTTCCTTAAGTAAGCTTGCAATTTCAGAAGCTCTGAATAATTTCTTTTTAAGATGTTTATCTGTTACTTCATTTAATGCTTTAGAAGTTTACTTGTGTTGACTTTCAATTTTGTCTTGTATCTCCTTGAGTTTCCTGGCAAATCATGCTTTGAATTCTTTCTCTGTCATTTCTGAATTTCTGTTTTGGTTAGGAACCATTGCTGGAGAGCTAGTGTGATCCTTTTGTGATGTCACAACATTTAGATTTTTCACGGCGCCAGAAGTTTTGCACTGGTTCCTTGTCAGCTGGAAATGCTGTTACTTCTGATTTGTTAAATTGTTTTTGTGCAGGTATATATATTTTTTTCCTTTTTCTCCCTTTTCCTGTAGTATTAATTTTTTTCTTTCTCTTTCCCTCTTTCCCACTCCCTAGAGGGTACAACTCTAGATAATGCTAAGTGGGGTATTTGGGTTTTGCTTCTATAGCCCTATGTAATTCTTTTAGCAGATTTTATATTGGCCTGTGCAGTTCAATGCATGAGCCAATAAGAAGCATGTACAGGTAAGAGCTGGCTGCACCTTATATGACTGAGTGTATGCTTGATCCCCGCTTATTGGAATAAGCTCTCTGTTGTCTCAGAGAATGGGTTTATTCATATAATGCACAGTGGTCTGAACCACCTGCCTATCAGGCCATGATGGGTAGAGCCAGACCTGGCAGGTCCTCCTAAAGGTCCCCCAGGTCAGGCACAAATACCTGTACAGAAGGAGAAGCCAGTGGGTGGCCACCAGGTGCCCAGAAGTATGTCTATGCGTGGAGCTGGGAAACCTCTTTGGGCTCAAGTTCTCTGCAAGAGGATGAGGATATACTAAATTTCTAATCCTGGAGAGTGGACATTCCAGATGCCTGGAGATCTCCCTGTGCATGGAGCAGAGAGGGACCTACTGCACCCAGATGTCTACACAGGACTGGTGAGGCAACTCAGGCTCTTAAACCAGGCAAGCAGGTTTTCTGAATGTCTGGAGATCCCCCTGGGTGTGGAACAGATAGCGCCTTGCTATACCACAATCTATGTTCAGGAAGGGAGGAGTGGCTTAGACTGCTGAACCAGATGAGTGGGTGCTCTGAATGTCTGGAGATCTGCCAGGGTATTAAGCAGAGAAGGCCTTCTGCATCAGGATTTCTGCATGGGAAGGTTGGGACAGGTCAGCTTGCTGAACCAAGTGAGTGGGTGCTTGAAGATCTACCTGGGTTGGAGTGAAGGTTCCCCTGCAGCAAGATCTTTTCACAGGAGTGGAGGTGACTTAGGTTGGTGAACCAGAAAAGCAGATATTCTGAATACATGGAGATCTTCCTGAGCATGTAGCAGAGAGCCCACTCCCCCGCTGCACCATGCCCTGCACCAGGATCTCTTCACAGGAAGGGTGGGACAGCTCAGGCTGCTAATCCAGGTGAGCTTATGCTCTGAATACCTGGAGATCTGCCTGGGTGTGGAGTGGAGAGGGTCTCACTCCATCACGATTTATTTCCAGGAAGCGTGAGGTTCAGTTTTGCTATTCTTAAACCTATAAAAAATGAATAGTACATTACAATGTCTTGCTGCAGTCTTAATTCTCAGGTCCCATCCATTAAGGCCTCCCTAGCCAAAATTCAGTATTACTAAAATTAATAACTTTATCAAATTAGCAGCTGGTAAATATCTTTATATTGTACATTTGACGAATATGTTCTGTTTGGTGCTGACTTCAGCAGTCTCTCAGCTGCCGTCTGCCTTCACCTTTGAAGGGATTACAATATCTCCTAGCCTACTCATGGGATATCTCAACAGATTTGTCTTTGCATGTCATCTTTGCAGGTAAGATCTTAACTACATCCCACTTTCTCCAGTATGACACTTTCTTCTGAGTAGATTTGTTGGACATACATTTTGTGGAAATAGGAGTACATCTTTTTGTCTAAATTAAAATCAACAGACGTTCCTATTAGTATCCTCAGAGGCTTCTTCACTGTGGAAGCTTTAATAGTGTCCCCTCATGCCTCATGGTGTCTCTGAACCAGCTATGATGGGCATAAATTGCCCATGGGTTTCCAATGTTGGAAACTTTTCTTCTCAGACATCTACCATTATAGTGGCAATTTCTGGCCACATAATGGAATCTGTTGGAAATTGAAGCTCTTGAAAACCCTAAGCCTGTGGCCCTGCATACCATCCTGCCCATTATGACCTGGATCATGGTAACAACATCCTACAAGTTCAGCATGGCTAGTGAGTAATCCTTGGTGCAGGATGTACCTGAACCTGAGCCCTATAGCATATTCCTCTTGCAGGAGGGAATGGCCTTGTCTCTCTTCATTTCCTTGCCAGCTGTCATGTTGCTGGATGTCTAGCTCCTTGGCTACCTGTAAATTAAGTGAGATTAACTGAGTGAATAGCTGTGGAATTGCATAGACTGAACATATGGCATTGAAACCATTATAAGTAGTGAAGCTCAGTAGAATGTTGCTGCTTTCCATAGTTAACGAAGAATTCCTTAATAATGGGCAGGACAATTGGCCACGCTTCAGAAAGTCTTTTTGGAATGAATGCCCTAGTCAACAAATGACCCCACTGCACATTTTTACAAACACTTGGGCCATTTCCTGATCTGTTCTCTTCAGGATAAAGAGTTCTGAGATATTTCACCTCACAGAAATCCAAACTAAATCAAGTCCTCGTGTATCTTCACATATCCTAAGACAACAACATAAAGCCTCATCAGGGTGTTTTCCATTCCCTTCAAAGTTCCAGACATTACTAGTGCATACATCTCACATCTCAGAATACCCAATAACAGCTCTTAGAAAAGACATTCAATGGAACTTTCATCTCCACTATAGGCCTCAGACAGAGGGTTTAATTGAGAGGCCTAACGGGCTCCTCAGAGAACTATATTTAAGTTGTGAAATGACAAATAGACTTATAAATGGGTCCATATCATGCCCCAGACTTTCATCTATCTTAATTGAAGGCCCACTGGCCTACTTTACACCTTATACAACTTTTAAAATCCTACCTTTTGCCCATTCCTATATATAATGGGGGGTATGTTTCATCTCCGTATATATGGAGACTCTTTATTTATGAATTTCCTCAATAATATCTGCTCTTTCCTTTATAAATTTTCAGTTATAACGCTGGCTCATAAGGCCTGGAAGTCATATGGACAGCACATACTCTCCTGAGACCCATTAGCTGTAGATTGTCTCGCAGGACAGATACCTGCCTCTGTAGTATGGGACCTAGTTGAACTTGAATTACCACCACCCTAAATACTTCCCTCAATATTTGTGTTATAAGGGGTGGATAATTAATCTGGGTTCTCCTTCTCATCCCTCCATAAAATTAAAATTAGTGGTCCAGGGCCAATCCTATAGACAGTGTAGACTACACAGAAGGAAGACAGAAAACTCAACTTAGTAAATTAAAATTATCTTCAGAGATAATAATGGAATTTACACCATATTTCATAAAGATTAAACCAGACAAACCCTTCTTGGTAATAACATACCAGAGGAAAAGCAACATCAAGCAGCAAAACCCTGTCAAATCTAACTGCACACCATTCTGCAGGCTATTAGTCGGTTACTCTCAATTTGGGTACTTTCACTGGTTTGTGATACACAGACTTAAACTTTCCAAGTCATTGTGTTAACCAAGCATGGCAAATATTGAATTTGACTAATGAAACCCAAAGGCCTCACCAGCTTGTCCTTCACCAAAAAAACCAACAACTGATGTGGAAGGAAGAAAATTAATTTCTTAAAACAAAACAAGCAAACAAACAAAAAACACTAATAAGAGAAAAGCATAAACATTTATTTAATATGCTTTATGTTACATGAAAGTCCTCAGAAAATGAATGCTCAGAAAAATGAGGTCAACTCTGTACATATTATGCTAAGTCTGAAGAAGAAGTAGATATTTGTGGTGAAAGGTAATTGGACAAAAAGTGGTCTGAGGTAATGGTAACAAATTGGGGAGGAAATTCATCAAGACCTGGTGTTCAGATTCTTCTCTGTGTCTTTGCATCTTCAGGATTAAGGATATCTTTCCCCTCTCTGGGTAGAAGGAAGACCCCTCTGGAATGAGGGTATTATAATCTATTTTAAGGGAAAGATGAGCTGGGTTTTATGGCCTGCTTCAGGATAGCTAGGAGGATTCTTTCTAGTTTCTAGGGCCTGCTTCTGCTCTTTCATCAATGCCAAGGTACCAGATTTTACAGTAGCATTTTCCAAACTCTGGCTGATGCAATGGATCCATAGTAATCGGTGAAATTGGAGGGCCTGCCTAAAGGCTAATGTTGCAGCTCTACTCATAGCCACAGGTATTTTAATTGGCAAGCAACTTCACACCGTATTAACCACATGAACCAAAATCAGGCCATATGATTTAAAACATATTTGTTTCAAAACACTCTCCTCATCCATCTGGGAAAAACATGGAGAGTTGGGGGCCTTTAGATTCAGTCACCAATAATTGGTGCTTTAATTGTGCCAGACAGGTTTTGGCACTGTGCTCCAGTTACTAACATATCTGAGATGCTGGCATCACCTGTACCCAAAGGCCCTTGGCTTAAAAGATATTTTCAGGTCAAGCTCCCAGGCCAAAATTTTCCTTCAAATTTCACAGGTGGTTCAGACTCGTTATACTATAGAACCACAAAAATGTGATCCACAAGGCCTGAGTGATTATCTACTTGAGAAAGATACCCTAATTCCACAGCCTAGATAACATCTTCTCGGACAGGAGCTTGCTGCCAGAGAAGATGGCATCCTGTACACTGAGAACACTGCCTCAGCAATTCCCGTGGACTGCCTCTCCTAAGATGCAGACAAATTGGAGATGGGGCATTTATTGCTTTTCTTCCTCTGCTATTTCAGATTCTATTATATTCTCTGAGTCCACTGTTTCCTCAGTCCATAATCCTTGCACTCTTCCAATACATGCATTCCTATGCTCTCAAGCCTAAAGGGAAATCTTGCAGCCATTACTACTATCTGTGCCATTCTAGAAGTTGATCAAGGTCCACTCCTCAGCCCCATGAAGGGAGAATTTCCCACGCCACAGCTCCTTCTCTTAAATCCCGGTCCAGCTTTCCACATGCCCCCGCATACTACGTCTCAGACCAGGAGCACCACAATTGTCCCTTTCACTTTGATTATTCCTAACTTTGCATGTATCTTACTGAATATGAGTTCATGCCCTTTACAACATAACTACTGGACTTGTTGCCTTGACTCAGGAATACACCAAGATATTATTGGCATACAAATTAATTCGTACTTCTAACATACTTTATAACACCACAAAGATACTCTTAGACACCCCAGATATTTCATATTTGTTTTCCTAGGTAATACTCTATACATGGGAAACTTCCTTTAAGGGAAACCTATAAGGATGCCTTGTACTTTTACTTGTTTTCTTCCTTTTTACTGTCATCATAAAATATTTTCTACAGAGTTGGGGGTAATGTGTGGAATATCTACTGGGAGATTCTACTATTTAGACCATTCAGATACCCCAAATAATTTATGTTAAAACTGATGTCGAGACACAAAGGGGTCAATTGTAACATAGTTTGGTTTTTGTTTTAAATGCTGTCTACCCAGTTTTGAGGACTTCACTAGAGAATGACAGTTTATTTTCTTGAGCAGCAAGTCCACACCTCCAACACTTCTTTTTTTAGAATTCTCAGACTCCATGACCATATAAACCTACCTTAATTGCCTGGGGCACAGGCACCAGCTAGCTGGGACAGCACCTATGCTCAGAGCCCATGAAGGAGCTCAAATTAACTAGTCCGCAGAGAGCTCCTGACATCTAGCTAGTGTCACCCCACTTTCCCCACATAAATTACTCCCCAAACTTCAGCTTGCTGCTCCCCTGGCCCTAGGTACAACTGCCTGTCTGGCCCTGTGTGTCAGCCTTCTCTTGTTTGGAGATATAAATAACAAAGAACTCTGTCTTTATTCTACTTGAATGCAATTGTGTTGTGTTCTGCCATCAAAAGAATCCTTAAATCTTATAAAACAATTGTATACACCTCAAGTCTCCTAATATCTTAATACTATGCTATCCCATTAGGCCTTCTTTGTTTAAAGAGTGAAAATAAATTAATAAAAGGTGAACTGGAAACACTGAAAAATTAATGCTTTTATTTCTCATGCAGTTATTATTCTTGTCACAAAAATTATGCTTTCAGATTTCTTCAGTAAGAGCAGATTACATATTTTTTGCATGCTTACTGCAAAGAGCATCAGTGGTATCTGGATTTTCATAAGAATAAAGATGTGGTACCTGAAAAAGAAAATTATGTTTCAGAAATCTTTCTCTTATAGCCATTTATAGATTATATATTTTTCTATACTCTTTCTACTCTAGCCATTAAATTATAGATTTATTCTAGAGAAAATTATTTAACTGAAATTGCCACCCAATTAACAATATAACAAATTATAAACGATTATAGGAGTCCATATACCAGAATTTAACTTATAGATGATAGTAAAGTACATAAAAATTAGTATTTATTTTATTTGCAATTATTTGTTTGAAAATTACACACAATAATGAACAAAATTACTATATCTATATATATACACACAATATATATGTATGTGAGAATGAAATAGAATAAGCAAGAGAGAAAATATATAAGATGAAAAATACAAAGCTACAGAATTATGTCATCATTATTTAAAATCTTAAACATTCTGGTAAATTAAACTTTTAAAAATGTTAAATTCAGCACTTAAAATGGGGTTTGCATCTATTTTTAGAGAGATGAAATAAAACAGTTCAAACTCAGGAAAAAAAAAAATCTGAGTTTATAGAGATACATCATTAAAACACTGCAAAGCCCTGAAAATTTTAGAGCTTTGGAGGGGATCAGTGTTCTGTGTAGTGGAGTTTTAATAGATACCAGTGAAGCATTCTGGCAGAATGACAATTCCATTGGAGTAGTGGGTAAATAACTCTCCACTTGCAGTAACATTAATATTTGTAAACTCCTGTCTTTCAGAGTTAGACAGATGCCTCTTTGTTTAAATTTGACAATAATAAACCAAAATTGGAATACAAAGATGTGGATTTTAACATAGTACTCTGTTACTTACTGGAAACTTAAAAAAAAAAAAATAACAAAAAAAAAAAAAAAAAAAAAAAAAAAAAAAAGTCTTTGACCAATACAGATATGTGTTTAAAGAGCAACATTGGAGAGTTTAGAGGGAGCGTTTAACAGAAGCAAATGGAAAGAAGGCATCAACTATTGTGTTTATATCTTAAAGTTACATACAAAAATGATTTTTCTTATGTCAATACAATTTATCTTATTACATCAGTATTTTATTAATCTTTTTCTTGGAAAATCTCTTCTACTTCATTAGCCGCATATGCCAGATATTTACTAATAATACATAACTTTGAGTAAATGGATTTTATTTATATATAAGTGATCCAATCCAGGAGTAAGCAAACTACAGCCAGGTACCATATCTGGCTTGCAACTTGTTCTTGTAAATAAAGTTTCATTGAAACACAGTCACAGCCATTTATTTACAAATTATCTATGGCTGCCCTCACACCACAACAACAGAGCTGAATACTTGAGTACTTGATGCAGAGACTATTTTATCTGTAAATCCTAAAATGTTTGTTCCCCGGTCCTTCTTCTTCAAGGTAAATTGTTCATAAAGAGGGTAGTTCTTTGAAAGCAATCAAATTAGTCTAAAAGTTATCTGTGTCATTGATACATATTAGCTTGCCTGAAAGATACTATTAAATAAGATTATTGTGGTTGAATGCTTTCAATTGACATTTTTTATCCCCCAAATTATCATTCCAATAAGCATTGAAAAATAAATTTATATATTTCTAGTTCACTTGAATTGTTTAAACTAAATAATCTGGAGATGAGTGTTTGAAGCACTCTGTATTAATAGCTTAATAATAAAGTTGATGCCAAATATGGAACAGTCAGAACAGAGAGTTTCCATTTCAGAAATTTAAGATTGTATCTGAGACTAGGAATTCGAACCAGAAATTCCAGGAGCTGAAAACTGAAGAAAAATACTAATACTCAGCTGGATACACTCCTTTCTTGTTAATACAGTGCAAAATAATGCCTTCTATAAATAACAATACCTGGAATACTTTTTCCATATAGATATGTATTAGGAAATAATGAAGGCTAAAACCGTAACCAATTCTACTTTAAAAATCACTCCTAGGAAATAAAATAACAGGAAATATCTAAATTTAAGAGCACATACTTGGAAAAACCACTATGTGATATACTATTATTTATATCTCTCTGAAATTTAAAGTTGCTTTAGAAAATACATTCCATCTTATTCCAGAGATTTTATATTGAAGTACCTCCCATAATTGCAAGAACTGTACAACAACTTGTATTTGTAAGAAACATGTTCAATAGTATTTCAAACCTCTTTGATTCAATGCCTGAACGCTGTTAAGTATACTACTAGATCCTTGTACTTATAATGGTTTTTTTAACATGGTAGAATTTTGCTAAATCAAGACTTCTTTTTAAATGAATATTAATTATGATAGACAATATTTTACTAAGTTTATGAGGCTATATATAAAGTGGTCTCGTGAGTCAAGTCCAATTAGGTGTTCTCTGGTAAAATGCTTCTGTAAGATTGTGTATCATCCTTTAAGAGAGCTGCAATTGCACAAGCATCTTCAAGATTCAGAGAAATTTAGCCTCCTCACCTCCACCCTTCTAAAAAATTTTCAGCTAATTGCCCTTGGAAACTTTAAATCATTCTGGTCTAGCAGTATAACCTTGTAGATACAGATAAATTTCAGTTATATTACTGAAATGATTATTGCTATCGAAATGATGAAAAGTGTAGGCATTGTAACTCTGCTTATGATTGCTAGATTTCTCTAGTGAATTTTCTTCATTTCTTTTTCTGAAGACTACTGTACAGTTTTCCTTTTTCTCAAGTCTCCAAATTTCTCTTCTTTCCTCCATCCTATTTTAGCTTCTAATCTCATCTTTCAATTCATTAAGACAACAAAAGGATGGAAATATTATCTTCCCACCAACAATTCTATAAGCCAACTTTCTACAGCGCTGAAATATTTATCTTCCCTCTTGTTTCACCTTATATTGGTCCATAGAGCTCATTCATTCATTTTTATCTCTCCAGAACACTCTAACTTATAACAATAACACAACTTACTGTCCTATTTTCCTACCAATATACATGTATTTTTTATTATAATTACCTGTGTACATCTAATGAAGCTGACAAGAGTCTCTTTAATGTATATTTCCACATAAATTTGGGCACCTTAAACTTTCCTTGATATTGACAAAATAATCTGAAAGTTATTGGGTATAACTATGTTTCTACCAGCAGGGAATGTAATCTTTGTGAGACTTTATATTATGGTATTTTAATTTTTGGCAAATTTCAAAACATAAAATGGTATTTTATGGTTTTTGTAATTTGTATTTCCTTATTTACCAGTGAGATTAAATGGTTTTGTATCTATATGGCTATAGCTCTTTTTTTCCAGCATATTACAAATTGCAAAACTTTCTACCAACAAACTCCTATCAAGTCAAAAACATATTCCCTAATCTATGACCTAGACTATGCCCTGCAGCCCAATCTCAGTTGTTCACTTGATAGGATCAGGATCATGCCCTGTGGTTGCTGTCTAAACATATCATGCACCATCACACTCATTCTCCCGGCACGTTCTCTGATAGTGTAACCCTTCATGGGCTCCAGCATTGCTCTTCCAGTCTCCTGGACTACTTTACACCTTTTCTTCTCTCTTCAAATTGCCAACAACTTTCTCCAACCCTGGGTCTCACTAATGATCTTGTTTATTGTATCCCAGATGTGAAGGAAGAAATCTACAAAACCACTTGTGTCTATATTTGTACGTAAGATCTTCCTTCCTGAACTTATGGATGAAATGTCACTACTTGTATTGAAGACTAATTCCTCCACAGGTTTGCTAGATCCAATTCATCAAACTTCTCAAGGCTTTGTTCCCTAAAATATCCATCTTGTTTCCCCTATATAATCAGTTTTTCACTCTCTGCTGTATAATTCCCATCATGGTACGACCCATGTTTTAAAAGTTTTGACTCATTCTCTAGTTGCCACCCTATTATTCTACTTCTCTTTAGAGCAACACTCTTTGAAGCAATTATTACTTCTCCCTTTATCTGTTTCCTCAACTTAGTTATTTCTTTATTTCAACAACATCATTGAAACTTGTCCTATTGAGGTTACTAATAATCACCGTCTTGCCAAGTTCTCGGTCCTCACCTTTTTTGATTTCTTAGCAACTGTTAACTCAACTGCATCTATCTTGAAATCCTTTCTTTATTTGTCCTTATATTCCTACATCACTTTATTTATCTTTGTAACTGACTCCTGCTTTTTTCCATAGCTTTAAATTATCAAGCACCTCAAGGATATCATTGGCCCTTTCTTCTCTAATTTTTTCTCTCCCTACAGAATCTCATTTTGTCTGATGGCCTTGGTTAACATCTCTCCATTTTTTACTTCCAAATGTTTGTCTGCAGGCTGAACTTCTTTCTTGAACAGGAACCTCTGTATCCAATTGTCTAATTCATGCTTTCATTTGGCATTATAACAGGCATGTCAAACTATGTCCAAAACAGAACTGCCCTCTCCCTGCATATCATCCCAATCTGCTTTTCCTCCCCATCTCACTGAATAGAATCACTATTCACACAGTGTGTTAGGGCCAAAGGCCTGGAAGTCATTCTTGATTCTTTTTTCTCCTTATATCTTATACCCAAATTGTAATCGTTTAAACTCTTAATTTTGCAAAGTCTAAAGGTAGGTACTTTTCTCTATCTTCAAAGTTGACAACAGTGATTGGCATGCCACAGGTGCTATCAAATAGCTGTTGAATGATTAATGAATGCAGCAGCAAAATTTATTTTTATGTAAAATATGTAAATCTTTTCTTAAGCCATAGATGAGAAGCTTTCAGAAAATGCAATTTAGCATTGCTTTCATATGCATATGTAAAATGCTTTAGAAATAGTCAATCAAAATTATAATTATTTATGTTTTAAATTGATATTCCATTGGCATAACTGTTATACTCTTTACTTTTTCAGGTGTGTTATTTTTGGCTTTCCTTCCTGGGTGGATTTCCTGATATTTTATGCTATTTCCACATCTTTCAATATAAATGTATAATTTTTTAAAATTAATCATTCATGGAGAAAAGATAGTCTCTAGTGACATTTAAGGGTATCAAGCAAAAGAAAAAGACATGTACAATTATCCAAGATAGATTTATAGTACTTCTGACAGCACAGGTTAAACAAATAGTTAACAAATTCAAAACAGAGCAATTCAAATCCTTCATTAGAAGTATTCATTTCTATGTATGTCTGGTGAAGAAACATTATACTAATAGTTAATTATTTTGATTTGTACTATGAACTATTCTAAATCATAGTAACGAGTGAAAGAACACTATGTTTCCTTATATGAATAAAAAACATACTTTGATGGGTTACAATATTTTCAAATACTGACTATTGATCCTTTTACCTATAACATGCCTAGGTAGTGCAGTTGATATTTGTTGTTTTTATCTTCCTGGCATCCTGTCCTTTGCATCTTTTTCCTCTAAGGAGGACAGCTCTTTCTTTCACTTGGTAGAGTCTGTAATCACCTGGCTTCACTTCCTGAATTTTATGGTGCATATGAAAGAAAAAGCTTCAGTGACTTTGTCTTCCAAAGATTGATATAAATCTTGGGAATGGGATGCTATGCACTTTTCTCTGGCATTGCAAGTTGTAAAGTACAATCCAAACTATATCTGATGATGGCCAGGAGACAAACTTCTTGAGCCTGAAACCATTAGAAAGTAAAATTGAGCAGAGACAGAGCATAAAAAGAGGCAGGTTATCTGATATTTGATTATTTTATTGAGTTCTTGGATCCAGCTAAACCTAAATGACCCTGGATTTTTATGTTTCTGAACCAACATATTCTACTATTGATTGAGTTTTTGTGACTTGTAACCAAAAGGCATTCTTGTAAATACAACCAATGATAGAGCTTTTAAGTAAATATTTACATAATTGTTTTTACTAATTTATAATTAAAATGTGTCAATATGCTTTTCAGAGTACTCAAGTACTACCACAAGCAAAATATTAGCAGTTAGAGCGTTTGAATTTTACTTGGAATGACCAAATAACAATTCGTGTTAAAATATTAACTAAAAGTATGTAACTTAAATAGAATCTGACATTGTTGACTTATTGTCTAGGAACTGCAGGATTATATAATTGATTGAATTATTGAATACATGTGATTTGCCTTATCCTTCTGTTACTGTTGGTGCTTAATTTTATTTGTGAGTCCCTTTCTCCAAGTTAAATTTATTTTTTGCTCTTTATACTCTCTTTGTGTTATTTTATCTGTTTATGATTTCGCCCCAACTCATATGCTGATGATTTCCAAAATTTACCCTGATTTTGAGATTTCTGTATTCAACTGCCACTGGATATCTTTTATTAGAATAAAAGCATAATATTATCCCATTATTTCTTAGTCTCATGTGAAATCATAACTATCATCATTGAGTAAATACCAAGAGAGAGGAAATATAAGGAAGTAACAGCTTCAAAACCTATTAGTATATAAAATGATGTACACTAGGGGTTAGGAACCCCTACTATGTGCTTTTCTAATAACCTAAATAGCAACTCAGAGGAGATGGGGCATATAAATTAACTCTTCTCCCCTTGGTCCCTTACTGATCAAGTTATGCCAGGTAATTAAATTCAGCATTAATAGAATAGGCCTTGGGTGGTATGCTTAACTCATTTCCCATCTCCTAGTCTTGTAGGGTCCATTTAAATTAGTAGCCCTACATTTAAATTTTGGGAGTCATGATTGATTTGTCCATTTCCTTAAGTCCTGCTAGCTAATCAAAAAATTTCTCACCTGGATATTTCTCCAGTCATTTCTTTTGTTCATTCCTAATTCTGTTATGCTGCTCATATTTTGCCTGAAAACTGCAGCAACACACCATTTATCAAATAACACTTAATCACTGATGCCTTCACTGAATGTTCTCTGGGGTGAATTAGAAACCCCTGTTCTGTGGTTTTCTAGTAACATGTAGTAATTGATATCATTGCATCAAGTACATATTAATGTAATTTTATTTTAGTTTTATGTCTATGTTTCTAGGATAGGAGCAATTTGGTTTATTATCTTTTTTCAACGTGGAAGAGGTAGAGGGATATTGAGTCCCTTCAAAATATGACAGAGAATATTTATCCTGTTTCATTTCTTTTTTTTCATTTAAAAGTGTCATTGCTAATTACCTAAAAAAGGGAAATCTAGGAAACTTATCTAAGTTATCAGTTTATTTTTTGTGCATTTGGCATTGTTTGTAGGGTTAATAATTTGCTTCACGACCTTCAGCCTTTTATAAATGATGGCAACATCATATTATTCCTCTCATTCTGTGCCTTTGTAACATATTCAAAGTAATGTTTACTCCTCTGGATGATGAGATCTGTAATAAACCTAACAGAAGTTCTTTTAGAGCCTTATCTATCTTCAAATTTCAGAATTTGGGTGCAAGTTGAGACATTTCCTTTGACTGGAACATTTTTCTGCAAGAATCTTGTTGTTACAATTTTGCTCAGCTCCAATATAGCATCTTCAGAAAGACATTCTCAGACAGTAATTGCAAAATAGTTGCCACTTTCTGTAAATCACCCTGTGCCCTGCCCTTCCATCTTCTGTAAATGCCTGCCATTTTCCCTCCTGTAAATCATTGTGTCTTCTTATGCTATTTTATTTTCCTCAACATACTAACAATTAACTGATATCACTTAATTTTATATTTGTTTATTTTTTATTGCCTTTATCACTCCTAAAATATAGACTTCATCTTATACACTCTTTTATTGCCAGAGTGTAGAATACAACTTGGAATATAGTAGGCCTACCATATATATTTTTAAATAAAGAACTGGTACATAAAATCATATTACTTTCCTGTCCCCTTCTATATTGTTTATGAATATGTATTGTTTAGCCATTAAAGTTATTCACCTCCCCCCACAATTTTAACTATATTATTGGCTTCATTCTTTTCCCATTTAGTAAAAATATAATACAAACATAATCATTTTGCCTTTTCCCCTTCCATTTTGCTTTCCTTGCTATTATTTGAAACTTCAAGCACCTTTGGTGGTTTACTTCGTCCATACTTCATTAACTAAGTATTCTTCCTTTACTAATTTATCTTATTTTTGGTATATATAATTTTGATATGTCATATTAAGTTATTTATTATTTTATTTCTTAGGATTTCAGATGATGTGAAATACTATTACTTTTTTAGGTCTAAGAATATCATGATACACAATATTCTAATGCCATATTACATTTGCATTAATATTACATTTGCATTAAGAGAACTGTGCACTCCTAGGCTCATCTCTTAAGATTAGCCTTAAGGGAAAAAAGTTAAAAAGAATACTAACTTCGTATCTTAAATTATACTCTCTAAGAATGACAACTAAAAATAGTGGCTGTGAATGATACCAATAATTTATTCATCTCTATACAAATGGAAACTGTGCAGTGACAAGAATTGAGCAGGGTACTTTCAAGTTCTTAGATAGCCACAATAAAGACAATGAACTGGAAAACGGTAGTTACAAACATAACACAGTTTATACGGCATGGACATTTTATATCAACCCTGGAGGTTAACTATGCCCTGGGACACTCAGAATAAATAATTCATTTTCCATGCAACACGATTCTGACCAATGACCTACAAGTAGAAGTGCCTTGTGGAATATCCAGGAAGTGTCTTAAAGGAGAAATCTGTTACTACCATGTTTTTTCTTACTTCAGGCATTTACTTGAATAACTGCCTTGGAAAATGTTGTAGAAACTGTATATTGTGATCAACAGATCAGCGAAGGAGAAAGAGCTGGCATCCCTGATAATATGGGGCTTCAGACCAGTGTTAGACTGCTTACAATTAATTCGGAATTTTATAAATTTTTCTGTTGTTTAAGCCACACTTATTTTGGATTTTCTGTTAATTACAGATTAATTTATCTTCCAAAGCAGAAGTCAGTTGGCAGAGTTGAAGTTGTGTTTCAAGTTCGTTATACTGATGAACAATGTGTCATTGAAGGAATAAAATAAATGGGAAATAATGACTATCATAAGAATCTCTTGTCTCAAAAATTGGGCTGAGACGTTTTGTTGAGGTATACATTATGAGCTTTCTCATTCCACGTACGCAAACCTTTTCCCGATTGCACGGTTAGAGAAGGCTTTGCACTAGACAACTTAGCATTGCACAGAGATGAAAATGGAAGGGAAGGAAGAATGTAAAAGAAAGTCAAAGTGATTGTAATTTCCCCTTTTTGTTTAGAAAATTGCACCATTCTTCACCTGAGTGAATTTTAAATATTTCTTAAACAATATTACTTTGAACAAGGAGATGATCTAAGTTTTGTGGAGCCCGAAACCTAAAAAATGTTTTTATCCTCTTTAAGATAAAACAAAGATAAAATTATAAATACAACATTGGGTGTTAAAGGATTTTTTGAAGAGAAAAAAATGCCACAAACATACAAATATTTAACAACTATAAAGCCTATAAAGGTCACCTTTACCATCTTAGTAGAAGAGAATGATCATAATCGATTACAGTTGATTATAAACTGTCTTTAATTTTAAATTTTAAATATTTATTTCAACTTATATTTTTATTGGATCATGAGATACTTATGGTGGTCCTTATTTTGAGGTGTATTCTGAGTTGTGTAGTCTCTTTACGAATGCATTTTTTATCAAACTGCCATTTAAAAAATTTTTTAAATATGTTCTTATTTCATTACTGTTTATTAAATAGATTGTCAGAAATCCAAGAGCCTATTTATTACTTCTTTCTGAAATTTGTATCTCCTTAATTAATTACTTCACATGGTGTCATATGAAAACAAACACATTTTACAAATACTCTACGTTATCTTTCATCTTTATCATTTTATGTCACATTCCATTAATATTTGTCTAAATTTTATTATTTAATAAATAAATTTTAAAATAACAAGAGAAAGCAACCTACAATAATAACATGACTAAAAAATTTAAGTTTTTTTTTTTTTTTAAAGTGGCTAATTTCATAAAGTTAAGCTAGAGTCATTAAGGACTTCACAGAATCATCTATTTTGGTAAGATAATCTAAAAACACAATAATATGTGAAGTATGAAACCTATAATATAGTTATAAACTCATTCTCACTTTTTAGAATCTAAGTTCAAAATATTATCCGTATATTAAAGTTTAGAATAATTTATTTACTTTATATTTATATTGGTTAAAAGAAATAGTAGTCATTTTATTAAACTACTTAATATTAAATATTTTCTTAATTTTACAGATAAATAATTATGACAAAAATATAATAACCCTCAAGTCGAAAATAGCACTACAACATTGAGATGAATATTTAACCAGTGAGTAAATTTTAAGTATAAATTCCATAAGAACATAACAAAAACATTGTTCATTTACCATTAAAAAAAGCATTTCCCTCACCAAATCTTAAATTATGGTCTCACTTCAAAATCTAATAATGAAGTGCATTATAAAACACTAGGTCCTCTAGTTCTCTTTATAAACACCTAGATAAACATAAAAGATTGATTCTAATCTGAACAGGGAAGTGTTACTGTGAAATGAAGCTGAACATGTTGATAATTTCATTAAATTCTAATAATATAATTAACTTAAATTCGGAAAATTCAAAAGGCTGGTTATCCCAGGAGAATTTCTTCTTTTTTTTTTTAAATCCGACCTTTAACCTCTGTTTTACCATTTTGAATCCAAACCAGATTAAAAGTGACCGAAAATTGTTAACACATGATGTTACTTGATGGTTTATAGGAAATTGGTTGGTGGTCTCAATTCCACGGACAGGTATTCACATCATAAAAAAGACCATCAGGGTTTGTAGCAATTTATCTCCTTACATTTAGGCTTAAATGAAACAAAACGTTATTTCAAAACAACAATAACAACAAATTTTCTCAAGGACAAAATTGTTCAGATTCTGAAAAAAATATATTTCAAAATAAAACTCTTGAAATATATGTAAATGCAAATAAAAGTAAATGATGTTTAAATCACTATAGAAACTCTAAGATTAATAGTGCAATTTCTTTGATAAATAATCTATTCATTTCAAAGAAAATAAAATGTTTTGAATTTTTGTGATAATTCTGTTGTGTGTGTGTACATGTGTGTAGATTCCTCAAGAAAGGTATTAAAATTTTCTCAAGTTAACCACCAAAGAATTAAACATAATATCAGCTCATACATCCCTGAATCCAAGTACAAGTTCTACACAAATTAAGTTTGAAAGAGTTATTTTATAGTACATATCCACTTGATAAAGAAGTTTTATATTTAGTAAACTTTGTTTCTATAAATGAATGTAGTCCTGAAATTCAAGTATAAAATAACTTGAATGAGAATTTAATTTAAGCCAATTCAATTAAACTAAAACCAGAGAATTGGAAAATCTCAGATTGGAAACATCCTTTGCTGCTTCCTCATGCAACCTCGCTTCTTTCCCATCTGATACATGCATTTCTTTCTTTAACTCATAGTCATATTTTCTCTACTAAAATATATTTAAGGATGGAGAAATTGTGTTTCATAAAACATTAAATTTCATTTTGAAGTTGCTTCAATGAAGATTCTTCAGTGTATTACATTGAAAATATACACTCCTATCATATCTATCGGGAAGTCCTAGTTTTGCCTTCTGTGGTGACATGTAAAACCTATATACCTCTTTTCCCTAAAGTAATGTTTTTAATACCTGCCTTTCAAACATAGCTACTTCCTGTGACTACATAGTTGACAATGGAGAGCATCAATATAAACCCTGGCTTGTCACCTTCCCCAACTCTGTGTTCTTATGACCATCACATGCTGACTTCACAATGCTGTGAGAAAGAGGACAATGGTTTTATGAAAAAGAAAGAAATAGTTAAGCACATGTTGCAGAAATACCAGTTTGAAAATACCGTCACAGATTGTTAAGGGGGCAGGCCTTGGGCAAAGAGTTTGTTACAAAACCTCAGCAGTTTGGCTGGGGGGTGGATATAAGTAATGCACAAATTACATGACTAGTTGGGTTTTGCAGGATCACAGAGGGATAGGAAGTTAAACTCGCTCAAAGATATATGGCTTATCATGCTGGGATGATGTAGCACAATCAGCCACAGGAGGGAGGACATGTGGCCCATTTTCATGGAGACAGCTCTTCTTTTCAGACTTCTAATACTCAGAGGAGAGGTAGAGCCTATTTTCAAGATGAAACAGAAAGTGGGGAGGTGTCAGAGAATTGAATTGCAATTTAATACATTCAAAACCTTCAGCAGTTGGAATAGATTCTAGGGTGAAATCCATCTGAAATTTAATATACTGTGATGAAAACATGAAGTTAACAAAAATAAATAAAAACTCTATACACTACCCATAGAACAACAATGAGTTCAGCAATTTTAGGTTAAATTGCAAAATGGTTTTACTGTAAAACATTTGAGTTGTGGCCATGAATTTCTAATGTGCTAATTAGAATGAGAACTTTTAAAATGCTATGGAGTCTTATTGAGGTTTTCTAAGGAATTCAGTGGGTTTTCAGTGATCATATTTGGAATCTTAGAAATAATGATAAGAACTTATAAACACAAATAAGGGAACAACAGACGCTGGAATCTACTTGAGGGGGGAGGATGGGAGGAGGGAGAGGAGCAGAAAAGATACCTATTGGGTACTGAGCTTAATACCTGAGTGATGTAATAATATGTACAACAGCCCCCCATGACATGTGTTTATGTATGTAACAAACCTTCATATGTAAACCTTCACATGTATCCCCAAACCTAAAATAAAAATTTTAAAACATATATGAAAAAAAGAAATAATGTGACAAACTTAAAATTCAGACACAGGAAGATTGGGATTTTCCACGAATACATAACTAGTAAGTAGAAAAGCTAGAAATCAAATCCAGAAAGGTGAGGTGGATCAGATCTGAAACATTTTATACCCATGGTTTTATGCCAGTCAGTCACAGATGCTCAAGGTTTTCACATAAAGCCTCACGGCCTCATATCTGTCAGAAGGTTCTCACCCTGCTTTCCTTTGTAATAAATACCCTTAAAAAAGATCAAAGCATTTTTGGTACCAAACAACATAATGTAATTGATGGTTTTCCTTATTGAACAAAAAACCTATATCCACAAGGTCAAAGTTCTGCTCTTTAAGAAAGACTAACACTTGGGACATATGTATCTGTACTGAGTGGGTCAGTTTATGGGCAAGTTACACACAACAATAAACACAATTCTATTGAAAAACTTTTTTTTTTTCAGTAAGATGTAGGATTCATCCTACTGAAATCACTTGCATAAAACATCAACATATCGGGCAATTTACAGCTTATTTAAATTAATACAGGAGCCAACAGCTATCTCTCATGAATGAAGTAAGTCTGGTAGGGATAAGAGGGAGAGGTGGGGAATCTGGCAAACTAACCATACCATATCAGAATCAATTTCAGTCATGTGGAAATGGAAATATTATGTTGCCAGATCTTTCATTTTTTTTTTTTTCAGCATCAGTTGGAGATTCAGAATTTAGTTTTGTTTTGTTTTGCATGAAGGGAGGTGGGTGGAAATATACTGCCTTTAAATTTTATTGACAAATAACCTTAAAAACATTTTATCAGCCCAACAGACTACTTTAAACTTCATTTAATCTGGGGTCTTTCAACTTTCGATCTCCATTATAGTAGTATCAAATATTTTTAAATCTCCGTTGTATTTCTGTCAACTGTTTTTGAGAAGGAAAATAATGACAGTGAGAGAAAACTTACAATTTTTTTCTAAATAACTTAAATCTCGTGGAAGATTGTTGAAAATCAATAAGAATCTACAATAAAGAGTTTCAGTGCAAAGCAAACTTAATCAGCAATGCTGTATATATATACCCAATATGTTTTAAACTAATGAAATTGAGAAATAGTGTTTGTAAATGCTTTATTTCTTCCCCTTTGATTAAAATACAGGAGCCCACCAATAGTAGCTATAGCACAGTTACCTGGGGAACACATCTTTCAAGATCAAATGCAGGGCCACTTCACATACATCTGGGGACAGAGATCAAAAATACATGCTTCCACACTTGTGATTAACTGCTATGTCTTGGATATTTCTTAGTGGGTTAAGACACAGAGTCAGAAAAATAAAACTAAATTATCTATCAGGAACAGAAGTCAGATTTCCAGTCTATGCTTGGAAACACAATGATCTGGGTTATGCGGTAAAACAGATGCAGCAAAATGAAAGTGAGACAAAACCATGGTAGCTTGTGTCAGACTGTACAATACAGATGAGACACAGAGGAGGTCAGAGGGAGGAGGAGGAGAAGAAATATTGGGCTCAGTCTCTGAGACTGAAAGAATTTATAGGCAGATCATCAAAAGACGAAGAGTATCTGGAAGGCTTGAATACCTGGCAAGATACAGTGGTGAATCCCCCACCAAGTCTGGTTCACATTAAGATGTGTGTTTCAGCTTGCGTACTTCCATCCCTGGCCTAACAGGACAAGCTGTGTCTATGATACAGGTTAACACATGGCAATATTTTTATGCCTTCTCTTAATACTAAGTTCTGAGAAACAGACAACAACTACGAATCTACAAATAGAAATCTAGTTCAGAGGCCAGGGACTGCTTTCTGTCCCTTCACTCTTACTTTTCAGTCCACTATATCGTCAGTAAATTTGGTCTTTAAAACCCTTTTAAAAAACAATGTATCTCCTTTGTAGTAATCATGTTGAAAAAAGATACAATGAGAGTCCAGTCTTAACTGTTTTGTGTGTCTCGTTTATTACTATTTTGAGTAAAAATCTTACTTAAAGAACAATCTGGTAAAAATTCTAAATATGATGGCAAAGATAGTCTCATCATTTTTGAAGACATTTAGTGAGCATGTATTATGTGTCATAGGATTCTGAGATGAAGAAGCTACACGTGGTCCCAGGCTTCTTCGATTTCGAGATAATGACAGACAGACCTGAAGATAAGTGATCATAACAGTGTGAAAAGCACTATTAATGTACATAGGAAACAAATGCTATGGGGGTTCTGAAGAGCAAGCTAATAATTACCCAGCAATTATAGAAAAAAATGTATACTTCAGGATTATATAAAAGAACAATCCTTCAAAATTATATTATAAATTTCTCTTTACTCTGCCCATCATTCGTTATTTGCCTGATTCATTATTTGACATTAACTATACTGAATTTTGCCAAAAAGGCCATAACAAAATATTACAAACTGGGTGCCTTAAACAACTGAAATGGAATTGTCTTACAGTTCTTGAGACCAAAAGTCTGATATCAAGGTTTTGACAGGGCTGTATTCTCTGTAAGGATATGCGAAGATCAGTTCCAACCCTTTTACCTAACTCCTGGTTGTTCATTGGCTTGTGACATTTTAATGCCAATATTCACATAGAATTCTCCCTGTGTGTGTATTTCTCTGTCCAAATATTTCGTTTTTATAAGGATACCTGTCACATAGTTTTGGGGCCTACTCTACTGTAGTATAACCTAAATTTAACTAGTTACCTCTGCAATGACCCTATTTCCAAATAAGACCACATTTCAAGGTACTTTTGGGGTTAGGACTTCAATATGTGAATCTGGGAGAGATACAATCCATCCATAACATTTGTCTGAAGCCTGTTTATCTTGTGAAAGTCCTGAGTTTCACAAGGATAGGATAGGATACTCTGAATCTGAATTTAAATGCAAATATTAACAAATGGATACAGAGCCAGGTGTGCTTTCTGTAAACTTTGGGCATTTGGGAAATATTGACAATGAGGTCTGCAAGTTACCTGGCAATCTGAATAATCCATATAAGAGAAATAGATGATTATAAAATAGTCTAAGATCTAAGTTCAGAACACATGTCCCTAGTAATGGCAAAGTATATACTGGCTTTATGAGTTTTTACAAAGTCACTTTAAGATTTTGCTGAAATATTTGTATGTTTTTCAGTTAATCCAGGAATTTGGCAATTCTTTCATGGTTTCTTACAAAAGAGAATCTGTGGTAATATAAAACTATTTGATTAGATTTATTCAATCTGAAAGGAGTAAAAATAGGTTCACCACTGCTTAGTTTGGTTTGTCTGACACTAGGCATTACATTGAAATGATTAGAAAAGTGAGAGAGACACATTGTTTTATTTATACAAAGAAGGATAAACTATGGTTACTATACACAAGTGTTGGTGGAGTACCAAAGAGTGATTGACATATGTTAATAAGAAACCTATGTTTCATTGCGATTGATTTATCATATTAAAATACAAGACATAAGCTTTGCATTACAGCAAAGGCATGTTATATAGAGCATGGGACAGCAGTGGCAGGTCTGGTAGATGGGGAAACTTGTTGTTCTGGCTATTTGGGCATGAGTGGCACATTTCAAAAGGTGACATAAAAATAACAAGATTTTTACATTGTTAGTTTAAGTCACGAACCTTGTATCACCGTGGGATGAATGCGTTTTTTTAAAAGCACACCATTTAGGAAATTAGAGTGTTGTTATAGCTTCTGTGACTTTTGATGCATTGGTCTGAAGAAGAAAGATGATAAATTTACAAAATTAGCAGTAGTGATGACACAATCACATTTGACATTTTCATAGAAATCTTTACATCAAAGGGACATATGTGGATACCCAAATTTTGATAAGTTTAAGAAAAACAACAACGAAGAGACTAGTTAGAAAGGTCCAAAAGCAAAAAGGTAGGAAACCTAAATACATAGAAATAGCACATACCCTGACTAAGGATACATTATCAGAGACTTGTGAACACCAACAAAAGTAAATATGAGGCTAAATGTTTTGAGTTTGGAAAAGATGGAGATGTGATCAGAGACCACAATAGTGATCTTTAGGGATAATGTTTAAAAAAAAAAAAATCAAAAGTAATTCCCAAGTGCATAATAAAAGAATTCCCTTCAGACAGGTGACAAGTATATGAGAAATGCAAAATCCACTGAAGATTATATTGACCTATTAGACTATGTTGGGAATGAAACGTTCCAAAGGGATAGTAAAAAATACAAAGAGACTGAATGGATGCTTTGTGCCTGGCTTGCTTTCCAGGATGATGAAGAAGTATCTACTCTAGAATTACTTTGTGCAAAGAAAGAAGGTGGAGAACTGTCAGAGAAATCAAAACAAAGACCTGATTGAAAAAATATGAGAAATTAAGTGGCCATAAATCACCATGTTCAAATGGTCTTCATCTAAAACTTCTGAAAGAGTTAAAGAACGATGTAGCTAAGCTACCACCAAAAATGCATCAACACCTTCCATCAAAGAGGAGGGTGATGAATGCCCATCCATCTTTAAGAATAGTTCAGTGTTACTTGTAAGGTTAGATTTTAATAAAAAACATGGTGTTGTCTAGAATTATTCAAGTCTTTAAAAAATAGTGTATTTTTCCCCTTGTGGAAACTGTGTACTTTCACAATTAGTTGTTTCTGGAAAAGTATCTCCACACATAGCCTTTGTTTCTTGTTTTGTTTGTTTTGTTGTTGTTGTTTTTGTTTTAATTTCTAAGTGTTTCTACATGAGTTTACTACCCTGAACATTACTGAACACTGCTTATTAGACACACCCTGATGGGTAACCAAGGAGAGGATTGTAACCCAGCCTACAACAACTCATAGCAGCATTTGTTGGTTGTCAACTTGGTCTGATTGATAAGCAATAGCTTTATTGTTACAACATGTGGTGACACTTTAGATACTAAGAACCATGCTGAGAAGAGCACAACAAAACCTGCCTGGTAAACTTGATTTTCCAAAGCAATGAATGCAACTATTTTGCCTGAGAATTTTCGCATATCTTGAGAGGGTGGTTGTTTTCAAGGTAGGGCAATTCTATGGTACCCAAACTAACACAAATTAATAAATGGCTTATTGGCTTGTTAGAGTTTCAGGTGATAAATTCAGTTCTGCCCATTAAACACCAGGCATTGATTGCACAAGCTCTCTGTTGAACTCTTAGCAGGTGAGGACAAGCCAGGCCTTCCCATCTTGCATTGCCGGTGAACCTCAGATGTGACCTCTCCAAAGGAAGGAGGAGAATTCATTTGCCATGTTTACTTTATATTGAAAATCTTTTTAGATGGAGACTCCTAACTGAGCCGAATGTTCTTAGTTAAGAGTGTGAGGTGTGCTGCATGATTGGTGTTTTTTACAGTCTCATGAACAATTATTTCTTTTATGTCTTTCAGCCATCACCATTCCTAAAGAATAAGTTAATGTGAAATACCCGTGTCAAATGTGTTTCATGATCCATTTTCATAAAGGGTGTGATATATAAAAACCAGCTCACTATTTTTTTTTTTTTTTTTTTTTTGCTAAATGATAAGAAGAGAGCTTAGCAAGGACATTTCTCTCCTGCCCTCAATTCTCAGGATTACCTGTGTGTTCTATGATGGCAACAAATACCACTACTCCTTCCATTGCAACTATTTCATCCAAGCCATTCACATTTGTGTTTTGTTTTTGTTTGTTTAGCTGTTTTACTTAATGGGCCCCAATTGTCTCGCAGAGCAATTATGGACATCCTTTATCCCTTTAATCTGGATTACGTTCTTCCAACCTTTCCCAAATTATGGCAAGAAAAAAAAAAAAAAAAAAAAAAAAAAAAAGAGCAATAATTGTGAATGAAGTGGTGAGAAAAAAACGCTTCCTATCACAACAAAACTAGCCGGGGCCGAGATGGCGGGCCGCCTGTAGTCCCAGCTACTTCGCGAGGCTGAGGGGCCAGGAGAATGGGCGGGAGTCCCGGAGGCGGGAGCTTGCAGTGAGCCGAAGATCCGCGCCACTGCACTCCAGCCTGGGCGACAGAGTGACCCGACTCCGTCCCCACAAAAAAAAAAAGAGAGAAAAAAAAAAAAAAAAAAAGGCTTCAGCGGATAATCAGGACATTTGAAGTAGGCACGTCTCTCAATGTTTTTTAATTATTCAACACTTCGAATATCTAACAAAACTATGTACTCATTCCTCAGAACAATGTATGATTACATGTAAATATTTTACTATGCAATTTCAGTGGCTTATAAACCTACAAATAACCGTCTCCAGACTAGAAACTTTTACCTGGCTGATACATTGAGTACAATAAACTACTATTACTTTCAAATAATATTATATCTACTATCAAATAATAGACACCTTGGCCAAGCATGGTGGCTCATGTCTATAATCCCAGTGTTTTGGGAAACTGTGGAAAGAGAATCACTGGGGCCAGGAGTTTGAGCCCAGTCTAGACAATATAGCAAGATCCCATCTCTATAAATAAAAATAAATAAATAAATACATACATACATAAAATAATAGATACCATGAAAGCCTCAATCTGTTCAGGGATATTTAGCCTGTAAATGTCTTAAGCAGTTTGACTACTTTTCCATCAAATGGAGGCAGAAGATTCTTTTCATATATGAGATGTAGTGAAACTGTTACTAGATTTACAATCAGAACTAGATCTAAATACAATTCAAACTGTAATTAAGTTGCTATAACATGCCATCCTAATAAAGAAACTATTCTCTAATAGTTTCTTTATTGATAAATTAAACAGATTGAATTAGGATTTCTCTAAGTCTAATCCAGGCTGGAAATTATATGACCACCTATATTGTACAGGAAAAAGTTCCTACTCTCATTGCTGACTCAGTAATAGGAGAAGTCACACATCAGTTGAAAACATACAGGAATGGTAGAGTCATATGAATTGGATGACTGTCTATTTAAAAGTAATTTTAAAAGTTGTTATTTAATTTATATTTTCAGAAGTTTATGTTTCTATATGCTGTTGATATTTCATCTTTTTCTATCTTAAGTTCACGAACCTGATTCCTAGAACGCATATATCTAAAATGTATTATTTTCAGATAGCTTTGTTTTTTGAAATGTATTGCAGTTTGTATGCTTACTGAAAAAGACAGAAAATACATTTCGAAAACTCAATGAATTTATTAATTTCGTCTTCATGATTTCAGAAAAAAATAAATTGTTTTGTTTTTCTTAATTTGTATCTAGTTAGGGAAGGCAGAATATGCAAAACAGGAAGAGCCAGACACTAGATTTCAACGGCCTGGTTCAAATCCTGACTGATCTCTTCACTAACTCTTTGACCTTCAGCCTTCACCCCTGTGAACTGGAGCAGCTAATAATAAGGCCTACTTCATGGGATGCTGAGAGACTTAGATGAGATACATATACCTAGGTAAAGTGTTAGACCACCAGAGGTGATCTAAAAATGATAACTGTTATTCTAATTAATGTTGTCATTCATTTACAAAGTATTTTTTAAATGAGTGTTGTAAGAATAAAACTATATTCATTATGACCGCTTGGCTCTGAGTAATTGAAAACTCCGATATGCATATTTGTTTCTCTCTCCAATTAAAAAAAAAAAAAAAAAAAAAAAACCCAGAATAGCTAATCCATGGGTGGAGGTGGGATGCTGGTCCATGGGGTCAGCAGGGACTTGAGCTCTTCTATGTTTTTCTCTGTCATCTTCAACTTGCAATTATTACAGCATTGTCCAAAAAGACTGTTCCTCCTCCAGCCAACACATCTGTATTCTCACCACCTGTAAGGAGGAAGGGATAGAGAAGGATATGTTACTGTTTGTTAAGGACATTACTCCTGTTTATATCCTATGGACCAGAACTTAATCATTAATTATAGACCAATCTTAGCTGCAAGCTTTATACTAGCCCCTGTACCTAACCAAATACTGAAGTTCCCTTACTGATAAGAAAGACAATGTATTTTGGGGGACAATAAGCAGCCCTGACACAAAAACTAAATAGATCATTTTTTAATGATCAAAATTAACAAAATTCACATAAAATATAATTACTTTATGACTTAGACTTAGTGATATATTAAGCACAGTATTTTCTCCCTCAATGGTTATTAATCCCCCTATTTAATAGCTTTATGAACTTTTATATTATATCTTTCCCATTACTCTCTTGGTTTTTTATGTATAACTGAAACAGTTTATCTCCTCAAAAATTTTTTAATCCCTCACCTTATTTAGATACCCCTTCTATGTAATTCAATACTACCCATTCCATACTCTAATCATAGGCACTTATAACACTATAATTATGAATTACATGCCTATATCCCTTATTCAAATATTCCTTGTAGGCAAGCACTACATCTAACATGTTTTTGTAACCTCAGACTCTAATGTATTTCTGGAACATAGTACATTCAATCATTACTCTCCAAAAAAAAAAAGAAAATAAAATAAATCAATAGACTGTATGAGGAAATTTATATGCAGTGGAATGTAGAACACTTTGACAATTATTTGGTGCATGTAAAACTAGAAATCAACTATCATGCATACAGCACATACTTGTCTAAGCTCTCTAGTTATATAACAGGTCTTTGAATTATTGCTCTACTCTAATGTAACCAAAGGAATACTCCTCCTGATTTCCCACATATTGAGGAAGGTGAGAGCTTTGAGCCATGATTACAATTTAACCTGTATTAGTAGTAATCCCAAAATTCTGTGACTCTGTTCTTTTCACAGAGAGTGGACAATGAATCTCTACATTTTCAACTACTTTCATATTCCAGACAAACTGAAAATGTTTACTCTGAACTCACTGATAAAGAATGGAACTGACACTCTCTGACCTGACTGACAAAATGAAGTATTGTCCCAGAGAGAGGATCCTTGCACATTGTAAGACAGTTAGAAAATAGTTATCTTACTCTTATTTATTTATTTATAGTTTTTATAGTGGTGAGAACACTTAACATGAGATCTACCCTCATAAGAAATTTTTAAGTGTCCAATAACAGTATTGTCAAGTACAGGCACAGTATTTTGCAACAGATCTCTAAAAAACTGACATATTTGCATTCCTGAAACTTCATGCCAATGGATTAGCAACTTCCCATGTCACTCTATCTCCCCAGACACTGGCAACAATTATGCCATTTTCTGTTACTAATAATTTGACTATTTCAGATAGTGCGTATTAGTGGAATCATGAAATATGTGCCTCTCTGTGTCTGGCTTATTTTACTTAGCATAATGTACTCAAGGTTCATTCACATTGTCATATATAGCAAAAATTCTTTCTTAAGGCTGAAAATTTTCCATTGTATTTATATATCACATTTGCTTTATTCACCTATCCTGCTGATAGACCTTAAGGTTGTTTCCACACCCTGACATTTGTGAATAATGGTACAATGAATATGAGAATGCATTATCTTGTTGAGATCCTAACTTAAGTTATTTTGGACAAATACCTAGAAGTAGAATTGCTAGATCATATGGTATTTTTTTTTTTTTTGAAGAAAACTCATATGGTTTTCCATAACAGCTGCACCATTTTACATTTCCACCAACAGTTCATGGGACTTCAATTCCTTAACTGCCAAGATTTGTTATTATTATTATTATTATTATTATTATTATTATTATTTAATATTAACCATATCAACATGTGGAGTGATAACTTGTATTGTGGTTTTTATTTGCATTTCCCTGATGATTAGAGATGTTAAGCATCTTTTCATAGGCCTGCTGGACATTCGTATGACTTATGTGGAGAAATGTCTATTCAAATCCTTAGCCAATTTTTAAAATAGGATTAGGTTTGTTTTTGTTGATACAATTTTACTTTGAGTTGTATAAATCCCTTTTTTATTTCGTAAATTAATCTCACTGGATATCTGGTTTGCAATTTTTTCTCCCATTTGATACGTTGCCTTTTCATTTTGTTGCTGATTTTCTTTGCTGCGCACAAGCTTTTAGTTAGATGTAATCCCACTTGTTAATTTTTGTTTTTGCCATCTGTACATATTTATGAAATCACTGCCAAGACCAGTGTCATGAAGTTTATTCTCCATCTCTTCTTCTGTTACTATTACAGTTTCAGGTCTTAAATTTAAGACTTTAATTTATTTTGAGGATTTTGTGTGTGTGTGTATGATGTAAGATAAGGGTTCAAATTAACTGTTTTTACATTTGGATGTTGTTTTCCCAATACTATGTGTTGAAGAAAGTATCATTTCCCATTTTATAGTTTTGTCACCCTTGTCAAAGATCAGTTGACCATAAATGTGTGGATGTATTTCTGGGTTCTGTATTCGACTCTGTTGATCTATATGTCTATCTTTATGTTAGTATCATACTCTTTCAATTAGTGTAGCCTTGTACTATATTTTGGAATCAAGAAGTATGATGCCTCCAGCTTTATTCTTTCTCAAGATTTTTTTGGCTATTTGGGGTCTTTGGGGTTTCCATATAAATTTTAAGCTATTTTTCTACTTCTCTGAAGACAACAATTGCAATTTTTATGAGGGTTGCATTGTATCTGTGGATTATTTTGGTTAACTATGGCTATTTTAAAAACATTATGCTTGGCAACTGATAAGTGCAGGATGTATTTCAACTTGCGTCTTCTTCGTTTCATTGATGTTTTGTACTTTTCATTACACAGGATTGTTCACCTCCTTAGTTAAGGTTATTCCTAAGTATTTTTTAAATGCTTTTTTTTAGATGGGATTGTTTTGGTAATCTCCTTTTCAGATATTTCATCGCTAATGCACAGAAACACAAAACTTACTATAAAATCTTATTTTGTATCTTGATTTTGTATCCTTCAATTTTATTGCTTTATTTGTTCATTCTAAAAGATTTTTTCATTTTTGGTTTTTGGTGGAGTCTTTGGGATTTTCAATATGTGAGATCAGGTCATCCACAAACAGGGACAATTGTACTTCTTTTTTCTCTGATGACTTTTATTTCCTTCTCTTGTCTAATTGCTCTTGCTAGGACATTTATTATTATGGCAGAAGTGATAAGAATAGGCATATTTGCCTCACTGAATTTAGAGGGTAGGTTTTCAGTTTTTCACCATAGAATGTGATGTTAGCCAAGGACTTTTCATGTATATCCTTTGTTATATTAAAGTAATTTCTTTCTATTCCTAATTTGCTGAGATTTTATTGTGAAAGTGTGTTGAATTTTTCAAATGCTTTCTGTGCATCTATTAAGATGATCATGTAATTTATATTCTTCATTCTTTTAACGTGGTATATTATATTGATGTTTTTATGTTTAGTCATCTTTGTATCCTAGATATAACACCTACATTGTCATGGTGTATGAACATTTTAATGTGCTGTTGGATGCAGTTTGCTAGTATTTTGTTATGGATTTTAAATTCCATATCCATCAGAGATATTGAAAACCTACAGTTTTCTTTTCTTGTTGTGTCATTGTCTTGCTGTGTTATCAGGGTAACACTGGCCTCATAAAATGAATTTGGGAGTGTTCCTTCCTCTTCAATATTTTGGAAGAGTTTGGGAAGACCCAGCATTAATTTTTCTTTAAATCTAGTTGTATTTCATCAGTTATCTGTTTCTTCTTGACTTAATCTTGGTAAGTTATATCTTTCTAGGGTTTGATTCATTTTTTTCTAAGTTATTCAGAAAGCATACAATGGTAATATTCTCTCATTATCCTTTTTATTCTCATGGCATCAGTTGCAATGTCTCCTTTTTTATTTCTGATTATTTATTCAAATCTTCTCTCTTTTCCTTAGTCTAGCTAAAGGTTTTGTTTAGCTTTGAAAAGATAAATACTTCATTAAAAAAAAAAAAACTCAGTTTTGTTGATTTTTTCCCATCATTTATCTATTCTTTATTTTATATATTTTGTTCTAATCTTTATTATTTCTTTTTTGTGCTAAATTTGGGCTTAGGCTCCCCAATCATTTGAGGTTTAAATTTAATTTGATTATTTGTGATTTTTCTTCTTTTTGAATGTTAATGTTTTATCACTATAAACTTTCCTTAGTACACACAGCCTTTGCTGCATCCCGTAAGTTTTGTATGTTGTGTTCTTATTTTCATTTATCTCAAGATATTTTCCATTTTCCATTTTGATTACTTATTTGACTCATTGGTTGTTCAAATTATGTTTAGTTTTCACATGTTTGTGTGTTTTCCAATTGTCCTACTGCTGTTGATTTCTAGTTTTCTTCCATTGTGATTGAAAAACATAATTGGTAGGATTTCAATCTTCTTCGATTTGTTAAGATTCTTTTGTGACCTAAAATGTGATCTACCCTGAGAAATGCTTTATGTACACTTGAGAAGAATGTATATTCTACTCAATATATATGCTACTATTGGGTGGAATGCTCTGTATATGTTTGGTAGATCTATCAATCTGTACTTTTGTTCATGTTGGCTATTTCTGGTCTCCTATTATTATATTGCAGTCAATTTCTTCCTTCAGGTCTGTCAATGATTGTTGTATATATTTATATGTTCTGATGTTGGGTACACACACACATATCATATTTATACTATATATATATATATATATATATATAGTATATACTATATATTATATAAATAATATCTTTCAGACAATTTTTATTCTTGTATCCTTATATAATGTGCTTCTTTATCTCTTGTGAAGGTCTTGTATTTAAAGTGTGTTTTGCCTGATCTAAGTCTAGCCACTTCTGCTATCTTTTGGCAACCATTTGCATGGAGTATTTTTTCCACTTCTTCACTTTCAGTCACTATGTATCATTAAACATAAAGTGAATTTCTTGTAGATAGCATATGGATTGATCGTATTTATTTTTGATTAATTCAACCCCTCAGTGCTTCTTGCTTGAGTACTTTAATCCATTTACATTTAAAGTAATTATTGATTAGAAAAAATTTCCTCTTGCCATCTTGTTAATTGCTTTCTATGAGGTTTTGTTTTTTGTTCTGTCACTCTTCCACTTGTGTGGTGTTCCTTTGTCTTTAGTAGATTTTTTATATGCTTTATTTACTTTCTCTTTTGTGTTGTTGTGTGATTTATATAAATATATTTTTTTCTTTGTGGTTACAATGAGATTTAAATAAAATTTCTTATCATTATGTAAGTTATTTTAAGCTGATAACAGCTTAAATTCAACTGCATACAAAAACTCTACATATTTATTTCTCCCTTTCCCACACTTCATATTATTTTTGTCACAATTTCAACCTATTTATATTGTGTATCTATTAACATATTTTACTTAGTCATTTTAATACGTTTTGTTTTAGCTTTTATACTAGAATAAAAGTTATTTATCCACTGCTATTACAGCATTTTATATATGTCTATATATTTACCCTTACCAATTAGTTTTATGGTTTCTTATACTATCATGTTATGGTTTAGCATCCTTTCATTTCAACTTGAAAAAAATCCCTTTAGTACTCCTTGTAAGGCAGATATAGTGGTAATAAAATTATTCAGATTTTGTTTACCTGGGAAAATCTTTGTTCCCTTCAATTTTGAAAGATAGTTTTAATGAGTATAATATTCTTGGTTGTCAGGTTTTTTTTTTTTTTTTACCTTTTAGCACTTTGAATATATCATACTTCTAACTACTGGCCTGAAAAGTAAAAATCTGCTGTTAGTCTTATAGAGATTATTTGTATGTGAAAGTTTCCTTTTTGTCTGATTTTGGAATTTTCTTTGAATTTGACAATTTGATTTTAATGTGTCTTGCTGTGTTTCTTCTTTCTGTTTCTTTTCTGGTGGATCTTATTTAGAATCCTTTGGGCTTTCTGCATTTGGATTTCCAGTTTCTTCCCCAGATTTTGGAAGTTTTCAGCCATTACGCCTTGAGTAAACTTTATGGTTCTTTCTCTCTCTCTCTTGTCTTTCTGAAATGTCCATAATGCTTATATTGATCTGCTTAATGTTTTCCCCTAAGCCCCTTAAGCTTTTTTCACTATTTTTCATTTCTTTTCTTTTTGCAACTCTCACTGTATAATTTCAAATGACCTGTGTTTTAGTTTGTTGATTATTTCTTCTGATTGCTCTAGTCTGCTGCTGAAACTTCTCTATTACATTTTTATTTCAGTTATTATATTCTTCAGCTTCAAGATTTCAGTTTTGTTCTTCTAAAAATTTTCTATCTGCTTGTTGAACTTCTTCTATTTTTCTTATATTGTTCACGTAAACTCATTAAACATTTTATAATGGTGACTGCATGTTTTCTGTCAGTTAATTTGTATTTATCTGTTTTATTAGGATTGGTTTCTGGAGTTTCATCTTGTTGCTTTATTTGGATTGTGTTTTCTTGTTTCTTCATTTCCTTTACTTTGTACATTGATATGATCTACACATTAGAAAAAAATCACTTCACTCAGTCTTCACATATTTGCTTTGTGCAGTAAAAGACCTTCTTCAATCAGTTTGGCCAGATTTTCTGTGGATCTCCCAAACCTTTGTGGTAGTCCATACTGCTATCGTAGTTCCCAACCACCCTCAAGTGTCTATAGTACAGCAGATCCTGACACTGCTCCAAGATATCAAAGACAGAAGCCATTCTCTCATATAGAAACCAGAGAGTTAGATCATTGGGTTCATTGTCCAACTCTTTACCTCCCCAGGGAGAAGACAGAAGATAAAGTTTTTTCACTCACTCACTCTTCACGAGGCAGGGGAGAGAGTTGAGGGTTGCTTTTGTGGTTGTTTAAACCCCATATATAGGGGGGCGGAGCAAGATGGCCGAATAGGAACAGCTCCAGTCTCCAACTCCCGGCACGAGCAACACAGAAGACCGGTGATTTCTGCATTTTCAACTGAGGTACTGGGGTCATCTCACTGGGGAGTGCCGGACAGTTGGTGCTGGTCAGCTGCTGCAGCCCGACCAGCGAGAGCTGAAGCAGGGCGAGGCATTGCCTCACCTGGGAAGCGCAAGGGGGAAGGGAATCCCTTTTCCTAGCCAGGCGAACTGAGACACACAACACCTGGAAAATCGGGTAATTCCCACCCCAATACTGCACTTTAAGCAAACGGGCACACCAG
>NW_016812263.1:316826-319199 GCF_001698545.2 Rhinopithecus bieti | reverse complement strand
CTCATAGATGGGAACTGAACAATGAGATCACTTGGACTCGGGAAGGGGAACATCACACATCGGGCCCTATCACCGGGAGGGGGGAGGGGGAGGGATTGCATTGGGAGTTATACCTGATATAAATGAGGAATTGATGGGTGCTGACGAGTTGATGGGTGCAGCACACCAACATGGCACAAGTATACATATGTAACAAACCTGCACGTTATGCACATGTACCCTAGAACTTAAAGTATAATAAAAATAAATAAATAAATAAACCCCATAAATAGGTACAATTATGTGTCATTTAAAAAGTAAACATAATCTATAAAAAGGTAAAAATAAAAATATTTTCAACAATGAAGAGAAGTTTCAGAGATGACATAATGTTAAAAGTAAAATAATTTTAATTTTAAATAAAACTACTAGATGTTATTTAGCACAGATTATCCAAAAATATAGGGGTGAACATATAATTTAAATTTATAAAGAAACAGCCAGAAGGACTAAAACAAAACAGTAAAAGTAGTTGCTATTAAGAAATAGAACCCATGAGTAAGATGCTAGAGATGTTGGAAGGGAAATTTTCTGTCTGTATTTTGTAACTGTATGCATTGATTTTATCTGTATTTCAATATAAATGGAATTTTAACAATAAAATACTCAAATTAAACAAAAATGAAATTTTAAAAAATAATATTTATTTTCAGTGACCATCAGGCTTCTAGACTGTGATTGGTTCTGTCAGCACTCTGAGAAAAGCAAGACAGAAGTCAGACCCTTGAGCAGCTCCTGAAAAATTTGGAACCTTGGATTTGTGGTCCAACCATTTTCTTTCCAGTGAAAAGCTGTGAGCTGAGGTTCTTCTTTATCCACTTACTGTATGCAGAGTTAGTGAGATGATTTGTGGTGAGTGCCCACATACTAGGTCAAACCACTGCCTTTGTTCACAGTAGCCCTGAGATGTTTAGTGTATGTTGCGTTCTGTCAGTGCTCCTAGACAGGTGATACCAGAAAGCTAGCTCCTCAACAAATAGCTGAAAAAGGTGGAATGTTTAATGCATAGTCCAGCTTCCTCCCTAGGGAGAACTTGGGAACTGAGGGGTTTTCTCACAACTGAGTGGAACTGTGCCATGAATGGGGAATTATAGTGAAAGCATGTCTGATCTATGGTATGCAAAATAACTGAGGCACGACAAGGACTTCATTCATATGTAGGTCATACTCACCAGACATTAACTGGGTGTATGACATTGATCATCCAGTCTTGAGAAAACAGCAAGCACAGAATGATCTATTGGGACCCATATTGCATGCACACTTTTCTCTGCCCATTTTCCTTGTTCTCTTCACTCATTTGGGGGCCTTGAGCTCATATTAAAAACATTTTCCTCAAACTTGTCTCCAGTTCTGGGTTAGCCCTGAAAAATCATCACTTAATTCTTCTAGCACTATCTCCTAGATCTCAATACCCACCCTATACTCTTTTCATACTCCTTCCCTAAACTACCACAACGCTAATGAAGTTGCAGCCTTAGAACTCCACAGGTTGCTACACTCTCTCAGTTTGTGCCTCTTTTCTTCCTCCTTGAGCTTCTCCTTCCTCTCAATCCCATGGGTCCTTCCTGTGTTGCAGCTTCACATTACCCATAGTCCTGCATCTTCATATTTGAACTTCAGATTTAGAAGTCCTAAAAGCAATTTTTCATTCCTTTCTACCCCTAAGTGTGACCCAGTCCTTCTTTGTAATGTTTAAATGTCATAATTTAAAAAATGATAATTGTATTACACTACAATGAATTATCCCTGTGTAACTAAAGACACTGTAAAACAAAAAAGTAAATTGAATTAAACACACACACACACTAGGAGCAAATATTTGCAACATATATTATAAACAAATGATAAGATGCTGTACATCTAAAAATCTCCCATAAGCTGATAATGGTGGTGTGAGAGGGTGGTACAACTCAAGAATAAAATAGATAAATATTATGAAGGCAAGTCACAAAAGAAGAGTAAGGATATTTAAGCAGTAGACAGGGAGAAAGTCCCCTAAGAAAACAGCAATCAGTAAACAATTTAAAACTAGGAGACTTCATTTACTACTCATGAGTGTTGCTAGTGTTAACAAGGATTAGGAGAGTATAACAGCTCCATACATTGCCATAAAGGGTGAAAATAAACATGCCCTCTAGAAATGCTGATGTTGGTAACGTTTTATTGCAACGTATTTAAGAAAATTGGGCAGTGTATGTAAGATTAAATCTCAGTGGTAGGAACACTATTGTGTACTTCTTTACAGCCTTTACTTTTCTGTTTGATCAATTTCATAGGCAAACAAATAGGAAAAAAAAAAAAAAAAAAAAAAAAACAGAAAATAGGTCCTAA
>NW_016812263.1:308146-316507 GCF_001698545.2 Rhinopithecus bieti | reverse complement strand
AAAAAAAAAAAAAAAAAAAAAAAAAACAGTAAATAGGTCCTAAGAAAAAATAAGTACATTGAGTCTACCAGGCAAAATAACAGTGAGTCTGTAAAGCAGAGTAACAGAAAGAACATAACTTACATTGTTCGATTAGGACAGTTCTCTCTAACACCTTAACTTTTAAAACTCATACTTTGTATTTAGATAGATATTTCCTGAGGCACAATTGGGAAAAGAGCATTCGAGGCAAAGAAAGGACAGATATTAAAGCTCTGAGAAAAGTAAGAGTTTGAACATTTCTAGAAATAGAAAAAAAAAAAAAAAGCCGCTTTGGCTTGAGTACAGTGAAAGATGATATAGACCTGAGAGAAGGTCACCACAGTAAGGAATATTCATTTTATTCACACACAATAAGAAACCAGTCAAATGATTTTAAGAAGGGAAATGCAGAAAACAAGTTTACATTTTAAGACTGCATTAGATTATGGGAAGACTAAAGGAAGACTCTAGGAGACACTAAATCGAAGGTGGTTGTTGTTCTTCAGGAAAGAAACAATGGTAGTGTAGGCAGAAGAACGTGAACCAATCTAAGATATTGTTTGAAGTGGAATCATTGAAATGGGAAAGGTTCCCTTGTCCCCCTCGCAGGGCATACGATGGGGGTGTGTGGCTCGCTTCTTCAGTGGCCTGCTGCTTAAACCTTTAGGGGAGTATACAGACGGCAGACTGTGGGACTCCGACGTCACGGCAGTGTCTAGGGGTGAATGTTTACAACTCCTGAAGCCCCAGTGGGTGTGTAACAGGGTGCTCTCTTAGTTGCCATCTATAGGCAGCTTGTGTTAACCAGCTCAATTAGACTCCCTTCCTTATCACAAGGACAGAGGGATTCCTATATACAGGGCTTTCTTCTCTTAGTGTACTGGCAGAATCGGATCACATGTTGGCTTAGAGAATGAGTGCAACGTTTTGTTGTAGAAGTAGCTCTCAGGAGATCCGGGAGCCAGAAGGGAGATGCTATTCTCCTGGAGTCAGACTTGGCCTGACTCTTCTCCAACCACCCCAGCCGAACTCTGTGTCATTCCACTGGTGAATGGCCTGCCTGAGTTCTGGTATCTGTTGGTGTGCTCCTCCCCTGGTGTGCTCCTCTCCTGGTGTGCCCCTCTCCACAACCAGCCGCTTGCATCTTCTTCCACTGATGTGCTTCTCTCAACATCTGGCCACCTCTGTGCATGCTAGGGTCTCGGGTTTTTATATACCCAGGATGAGGGAGTGGCAGGGTCTTGGAAAATGCAACATTTGGGCAGGAAATACCTGTCCTCACTGAAGTCCGTGGGGGTGGAACCCTAGCCAAGGACCCGCCTTTCTCTATCCAGCACTTCTCTTCCCACCTTCCATATCATTTAAAGTGGCAATGCTCTTTCCTTCCCAGCACTGCCATATCTTTGTGTCAGACTGCATAGAGAAAGTGGAGAGGAGGGTTTTGAAGGGTGACAATAAGCCTTCTCACTTAGGCAAATGTAGAGAGACAAAGAAAACTGAAAAGGTAAAGATTCAAGTAAAGGGTAGAAGAATAAAGAAAGTCAAGTCACCAACATAGAGAGATATGTGTAAACACCCCAAACAGATACAAAACCAATAAATGATCAAAATATATCTAGCAGTACAATGTAATGTATAGCTTACTTTCTCTTTCAGCATTTTTTAACATAAAAGTGTTTACTTCTTTCAAAATCATTCATTTATAAAATTTGAGTGTTTTTTATGTTGTTTCAATTAATTTTGATTCTTTCAAATATATATTAATTCATTTATCAGAATTTTTTAAATGTGCATATTCTATTAGAGATTGAATAGGCTATTAGCTACTGTAAGCTTCTATTGATTCTTTTGAAGAATATTAATGATTTTTTTCTTTTTTTTGAGACAGAGTCTTGCTCTGCAGCCCTACTGCAATATGTAGGGGCTTGATCTCAGCTCACTGCAACCTCTGCCTCCTGGGTTCAAGCAATTCTCCTGCCTTAGCCTCCTGAGTAGCTAAGACTACAGGCATGCACCACCATGCCTGACTAATTTTTGCGTTTTTAGTAGAGATGGAGTTTCACCATGTTGGCAAAGCTGGTCTCGAACTCCTGACCTCAGATGATCCACCAGCCTCGGCCTCCCAAAGTGCTGGGATTATAGGAGTGAGCCACCGCGCCCAGCCGAGATTTGAAATTTTTTTGTTTTTTTGTTTTTTTGTTTTGCTTTGTTTTTTGTTTTGTGTGTGTGTTTATTTTAGAGAAAAGAGAAAGACTTGCAATTAGGTGATGTCCAAGAAGATAAATGTCATTTAAGATATTTTAAATCAACATATGTTTCATAAGCTGTCCACAGAAGATTCATTGATTTTAAATCACTCATTTGCTCTTTTAATGATATGATAAAGACTCTGTACCCTAAAAGTAGGTAAAACAATTACAGTTATAAAATTAGCTAAGTTTTGAGCACTTACCATATGTCAGACAGTGCACAAAGCAATTTAAGAGCCTTGTAACAACTCTTGTGCTAAGTATTGTTATCCTCCATTAACGGATATAGAAATAGAAGTAAAGTGGAAAAAATGGTGTACTTTGGAAAATAAGCCAAATGAGAATGCAGTTGTCTACTTGTAGTTCTACATGCCAGACAGCCAGACCTTTCATAAACCCAAAATTTGGAGGAAGAGTGTCCATTAAGGCAATTTTTCAGACATGGAATAGGAAGTGATTCTTATTTGGTTACATATTATTGTAAAGTAAGTCATCTCTCTCACCTATGCAGGTTATTTAATAGTAATTTTGGATCCATGGAATCCAAAAAAGACTATATTTTTTGTTGTCATCATGGCAGTTGTACAATAATCATATTTTCATTTCCAATAGCCAGATTATTGGTCTTAACTGACGAGCATAGCAAACACATTAAAATAGACTGAAGTTGTTTCAGAAATCTTGTAAGAGACAATGCAAGGGAAAATATTTAGTATATGGATTTGTTAAGTAAGGCAGGTTTGCATTTATACAAGATGCCTATATTTGAAAACAACACAACATGATAAAACTATGCTCTTTTAACTATTGTGTTAATATGTGTTACATTGTTATAATGAATACCTGAGTCTGGGTAATTTATAAATGTCAGAGATTCGGCTCATTATTCTACAGGCTGCACTAACATGACACCAGCATTTGCTCAGCTTCTGGTGAGCCCTCAGGAAACTTCTCCTCATGGTAGAAGGTTTAGGGGGAGCAGACCTGCCACATGGTGAGAGAGAGAGAAAGAGAGCAAGAGAACAGGGAAAGAGGTGCCAGACTCTTAAACAACTAGCTCTTGCATGAACTGATAGAGTGATAACTCACTTGTTACCACAAGGATGGCAAAGTCATTTATGAGAAGTCCACTTTCATGATCCAAATACCTTCCACCAGGTCCACCTCCAACACTGGAGGTCACATTTCGACATGAGATTTTGAGGGTACACACATCCAAACCATGTCAGTTTTCATACTATAGTCAACCTAAATATGTTATGTTTAATACATCAGTTTCTACTTTATACTTACAGATACTGATGAAAATACCCAGAGGAAAAATGATTCTAATATTCATGCAGTTAAAACAAAACAAAATTAAGTTATATATTAGTAGTTTGACAAATTATCAAATCCATAGACTTTTCATAAGGAGTAATATTCTCACTTTACCACAGTAAAAGATTGTAAGGTTGCATTTGTCTTAGGACATCAAAAGCTTTTACTTTCTTAAAATTGAACTCATAGGTTACTATTTCCTTCCAGTTTTTGAAAATCTCAGAGCACAGAACACTCCACACACAAAAAAAGTTAGCATTTTTATCTTCTCTCTGTAAGATTCCCTTCAGAATCTATGTAAGGTTCTTTTCTGCCAAAGGAAGATACGCTTGCCTATAAAATGTTTAAGTTGATTTTCTTATAATATCAGGATCTATGAAATACTAAATTTGCCATAGTTCCTGTCTCTTTTTCTATTCCAAGCAATGTTTTCAAACTAACGAACTATGGATTTAGCTTATTCTCAGCAATGCCCAAATAATATGAACAATCTTTTTATCTTATTGTTTGACAGCATTCATTGACCCATATGCCTAGTCAGTTTAAATGCACTATTGCACCATAATACATAAGATATAACTGCTCCCGTAACACTACACTGCTAGAAATAAAAACAGCACATTTCCAAATATGAAAATTATTTTTAAACCTCCCTTACTAATAGCATCAATTGAAAGATATTTGTTATCTTTAAATGGAACTTTTGAATTCTTTATAATGGTATGAAGTCTTTACTATTCGTAAAGGGATTTTCACCATTCAGATGACCTTTGTTAGAATCCTAAAAGTTTGGCTATTTTGGTTTTCTTTTGTTAGTTTTTACATCTAAACAACTTTTCATTTGCACAAGAAGGGACTAGAGACCACACAGGCCTAGCATATTTTGGGGCATTGGTATTCCTTTTAATCTTTACCTTGTAGCTATATCAAAGCCGTAATTGTTTGCTAGCCAGCAAAATCTAATGGCTCCCTCTGGTCAAAAACTGTCAACAGCAATCTATCCAGCAGTGGGGGCATTGCCTGAAATAGAAAAAGCATCACATATGGTCGTATTCCTTGGTGAACTACAAACAAGGTAAGGCTTAACATTTTCAAACACAAAACCATTACTAACTCCACATAGTAAGACTGGGGCACTAACATATCATTGCTAGAGAATTTTGCTTTTTGGTTCATCATTTCTCTCCTGTAGGTCAAAGAATACAGCAAGATAGTACAAGTAACTACACTGTTTTTTTTTTTTTCTTCCCTTGATTTCACAGTATAGCAATAAGTCTCTCTTAGATGTTAGATCATGATTTATTAGGTGTCCAAAAGCAAACCCGTACTCCAAAACGTATAAAGAAAACAGGCTTCAAATGATCAGTCCAGATTTCCTGCTAAGTGTAAAGACTGCTAAATTCATTAGGAAATCTAACAAAGAAAAATACTACGATTTTTTTTTTATTTGCTCCACAAACTGTAAAGTTCTGTTTAGAAATTTCTGAGGTAGGTGGTTTATTTAACATTTGTATTATCACAATAGTATTGTATAATCCTACTGACACAGTTCAGTGTAATGACTCTAAACATCAAACCAGCTATCGAACGTCATGCTGAGTTTCCCATCCAGGCTAATTAGAATTCTTGTCTTCTTAAAACATTTGCACTCTTGGCATTCCAGTGGTTTTTCCACTTGTGGCTGGGCCTTTGGATATTTCTAAATCAGAATGAGCTGCATGCTGCTAGCTTTACATGCCTCTTGGTTCCTTCTGCCCTCTCACCTGAATGTCAGAAATCTTTTAGTAATTCCTCAGAATGAAATCAAAGAGTTTCTCTTAGCTCAGTTTAGAGGCATCCAAATGGAAGCAGCAAACTAAAAACAGAATATTCACCAAGTAGTTTTTATACATTCTAGAATCTCCTCTTTGTTAACCCACTTTATATAATATATAATATAGGATGGATTGTGGATTGTTCTCTTATTAGAAGCAAAATAATTCATATATAAATAAGCAATGCTGCACTTGATGTAGTGCATAAAATATGTGTTCAATTTCAATTCATCTAAAAGAATGATAACATAGGAGTAGACTTCAGGTAATAAAAGGAAGAAGAAAATAGTCTTGGATCAGTAGAAGAGGAACTCATTTTGTACACATTTGACATGAAGAATAGACAGTGTACAATGTAAAAGAATTTGTACTGCTCTCTGTCTATTATGAGACATAATAAGGCTCTGAAAGTTCCTGCAACAGAAGCATATGGTGTGTGTTTTACTAACATTTTCTAATGCAAAATTTCCATGTACCACTGGTAGGAAATTCATTCCTCAATATATAGTTTAGGCAATTCATTAAATGCTGTTGTGTCCTTTTGTGAAAGTCTTCAAAGCATACGTGCCCAATTCCATTTCAGAGATTAATAAAAGCAACTGATGAAAAGTTTTATTGGAATCTGCCATTGGTTTAATCACACTAGTTCATCTCAGAGCTGAACTAAAAATGGGATAAGTCTTTAGTAAAATTCAAATGCAAAAGGGTGGCTTTGGTTCAGTGAAAGCGTGATAACATATTTGGTATTTTGTCTGCTTTCCTGACACATTTCGCCAAGGTTCAGTGAACTGGTAGTATGTTTTGCTCATTATAACATCTTCAAGTATTTCTAAGATGTCTGGGGTTTGGCATGCTCCAAAGATACCTTGCCAAGCTCATTTTCCACTATTATTTACACCCATATATTTTTTCAAGGAAACGGTTTGAATGTTTCTGATTAAATAGAGCTATTGAATGTACAAATGGCCCCATTTAATACACTATAAGTAACTTAATTCAGCTTTTGAGGGAAAAATAAAAAATAGTTTACATTTGCTAATAATCTAAAATTTGAGAGATTTGGATTGTATCTAACCTTAAATCAAAATATCATTAAATCCTATAATTGAATAAGACACATTATTATCATGCTTAGCCTCCATGCCATTTTCCATTCATTTTGTCATCTCTGTCCGATTTACCGTATCTCATCCTATACAACATTTTAAGTACTTTAACATATGTATGCCATTTCACTACCAATGCTTTCCTGATTACCTTTTAAGTAATATAAGTTGGTAATAAGAGTAATTGTTTACAGAGAAGGCTACAATTCCTCTTGCCAAAAACTATACCAAATAATAGGTGGAATTGTTTATGTACTTTCCTTAGGCACTGTATGTTAAATAGTATATTAAATATAATGTCTAACTGTGTATAAGTATATATCACATAATACTGCAATGGGCAGAGAAGTGCTGCATCGAGAAGGGTGATTCCCTGGCCAAAGCTCCACCTTCGAGTCTGTGCCCACCGACCTAGGTGAGGACAAGCACTCTTGTTTTCATGCCTAAATGTTGCTTTTCCAAGACCACCCTGGCCTACCACGCCCCCATGCCTATAAAAACCCTGAGATCCTAGTGGGCACAGACACAAGCGGCTAGATGTCTAGAGGAACACCCTGACAGAACCCATCGTCAGATCCTGGAAGGCCATCCACAGAGGAATGACGCAGACGTCAAGGCAGAAGGAGAGTCTGGCCGCTGGGCTGCTCAATTCCAACTTCCCACTCCATTCCCTGCTGTCCTCCCCATTCAACTCAGTGAGAGCTACTGAGAGCTACTTCCACTCAACAGAACTTTGCACTCATTCTCCAAGCTCATGTGTGATCCAATTTTTTCAGTACACTAAGGCAAGAACTCAGGATACAGAAAGCCCTCTGTCCTTGCGAATAGGCAGAGGTTCTAATTGAGCTGATTAACGCAAGCTGATTAATGCAAAGGAGAAACAGATTCCAGTTGACTATTTTTAGAGTCTTCTAAGGAAAGAGACAACACAGGCTCCCAGAATATATATTTTTTAAAACCCACAATAATCTAAACAAATTTGAAGTGCTGGTTCCTGAATTATTTTATTGAAACTTATCAGCATCTCCTCTATCAACATTTCTTTCTTTTTGAAAGGCACTCTACATGATTTTGTGGGAACCTATGGACAGTGTTCTTCAAACTGAGAGACATGTGTACCCAGGAATACATACTTACCAAGGGAGAAGCTGACATGGACACTTTTTAGGCAGTCACTTTCCAGATCATACTCTCACTTTCATAGATACTATTTGCTAAAATCTATTTGCCTGAGAAGACACTTGCTGTAAAGATGTTCTGTCAGTTCCCACGCTTTCTGACCAACTCCCTGCCATCATTCATTCTCACTTATTTTGTACTACTAAACAAAAAACAATTAAATTTACTGTTGCCTAAGAAGCATCCTTTAACTTCTAACATGTGTACGAAAACTAAGACATTTGACAGATCTTGGTCATGTCAATTTTTAGACTTCCCCAAAATTGAAAACGTGCATGACTTTGCTGATTGGGTAACAAACGCTTTTACAATTCAAGTGCTTTCCAATATTTGCTTTCAACAAAATTGAAAGATGGTCAAATACGGTTGTCAGTTAATAAATCATTAAAAGTAATGTTTGGTAAATGATCACAATACAGTTTCCACATACAATACAAAATGGATTTAGATAATTAAGTGATACAACTATGTTAGAATTCCTTGTATTTCCATCTATTTATTTATTTGAAATATGAAAAATGTTAGTAACTACTGACATTTCTGAAAATAAAAAAGGGAAAACAATTAAGGCTGCATCTTGGATGATTTTAGAAACAAGTCATATTTACCCATGCGTGCATAAAATAATTAGAGGGGAAATATCCATACTCTCATTAAAAGGTGAAAAAAAAA
>NW_016812263.1:285367-307180 GCF_001698545.2 Rhinopithecus bieti | reverse complement strand
AATTTTTTTTGTATTTTTTAGTAGAGACGGGGTTTCACCGTGTTAGCCAGGATGGTCTCGATCTCCTGACCTCGTGATCCGCCCGTCTCAGCCTCCCAAAGTGCTGGGATTACAGGCTTGAGCCACCGCGCCCGGCCATTCCAGTCTTACCTATTACACCAGAATAAATTTTAAATGGATTAAAAATCTAAAATGAAAAAACTGTATACCAGTGCTAGGTAAAAACAGAGGTTAATTTCACTGTTGAGAAAATTGTTCAAACTATGACAATTTATAGACAAAATAGTAGACAATATTGATAAATTTGTTCATATAAAAATTTGTAAATGCAAAAAAATTCAGTGTAAATGGCAAATGAGAAACTGGAAATATGTAATGCACACAAAAATAGTTAGTATGTGAAACATATTAATATCTTCTAAAAATAAAGAAAAGCCTTAACACTATAGAAAATAGGCAAAATATACAGATAGCTCAAAAAGAATGAAAATTTAAATGCTTTTAAAATATGAAAAAATGTTCTGCTTTGTTCATAATATGAAAACTGCAAATTAAAATACTCTGCGATCCAATTTCTCACATATTGAATTGGCTAAAATCCAGAAGATTGACAATGTCCTCTGTGGGTAAGGATGAACAAAACAGTCTCATACATTGATGACAAAAATGCAAAATGTTCAAAACCACTATGAAGGGAAATTTAATAAAGTCTAGCAACATTTATGCCTTTGTCTTGTGACCCAGCAATCCCACTTTGAAGAACATATCCCAAAGATATACTGACAAAATATGAAAAGAGAACAACATGTACAATGCCATTTATGCTGAAATATCTGAATTGTAAAAACTGGGAAAAAAACAAATGTACGTAAGTATGATACTGCAGTTGGTTGAATAAACACAGTATAGTAACACAATAGAAATCCTGATAATATTAAAATGACAAATGGAATACCTCAACAAACTACTAAGAAGTTTTCTCTAATATATAGTTAGATATAGAAAGCAAGTTCAAGAAAAGTGGGTATAATATGTGATCGTTTATCTAAGAAAGAGACAACATAAGCAGGATATTATGTGTAAATAGCAAAATGTTAGGATATAGGCAACATGTATTGGCTAGGTTAATATATGCATATGTATATCGGTATGTTAAAAGCTGGAAAGTAATTTTAAATTTAGAAAATATAGAGATAACGACCGGGCATGGTGGCTCACACCTGTAATCCCAGCACTTTGGGAGGCCGAGACAGGTGGATCACCTGAGGTCAGGAGTTCGAAACAAGTCCGGTCAACATGGTGAAACACCGTCTGTACTAAAAATGCAAAAATTAGCTGGGTGTGTTGGCGTACGCCTGTAATCCCAGCTACTCGGGAGGCTGAGGCAGGAGAATTGCTTGAGTCCGGGAAGCAGAGGTTGCAGTGAGGCAAGATCGGCTACTGCATACCAGTCTGGGTGACGGAGCGAGATTCCGTTTAAAAAAAAAAAAAAAAAAAAATCTATATATATATATACACATATATATATATACACACACATATACAGATACATATGGGAAAAGGAGAGACAAGGCTTAGAGGGAAAGAAATAAGAGTTGGCCTTCTCCGACTATACTGTGTTTTGTAGATTTGTATTCTATATCCATGAAAATGTTTTGCATAATTCTAAAAAATATTTTAAGTGGGGAAAAAATAGTAATTCTTAAAACCTGAAACAAAGTGAAGCAAATTAGACTATATATTGATTTGATGATAAAACCACACATAGTGAAATTATTCCAAATGCCTTTAAAATACAATAATTTGACTGTACACCCCTACACATACAGCACAAGGAAAAAAAAATTTAAAAATATTAATAGACTGTATTCAATAGATTTTTTAGTCTACTACATGTGATTCATTATATTATTACTTTTATTCTGACACATGTAGTTACATATGCAAACACATGTACAGGAAATGTGTGTGTATATGTACATGTCTTTTTAGATACTTTAAAAACCCATATCCACATGTTTACATATACATAGTATGTATATTGATGTTATTGTGTTATATTTTTAAAAGAGCACTTTTTTGCTTTTTTGTTTATAATTTTTTTAATTTTCATTTTTATGAATAAATAATTGTACATATTTATGGCATACATGTGAAAATTTGATATTAGCATACAAGGTGTAGATCAAATCAAGATAATTCGGGTATAGATCACCTCAAGCATTTGCCATTTCTTTGTGTTAGGAACATTCTAATTCCACTGTTTTAGTTATTTTGAAATATACATACATTATTTTTAACTGTAGTTATCCTACTGTGATACCAAACACTATTTCTTATTCCTTCTATCTAAGTCCATTTTGTTTCCACTAACCATATGCCTTCATCCCTCAAACCCCTGCGCTACCTGTCCCAGCCTCTAGTGACCATCATTCTATTCCCTGAAAGAGCACCTGTCTTACAGATATATAACTGTAGTTTTACAGATAAAGTGATATGAGGCCAGGCGTGGTGGCTCACGCCTGTAATCCCTGAACTTTGGGAGGCCGAGGCGGGCAGATCACCTGACGTCAGGAGTTTGAGACCAGCCTGACCAACATGGAGAAACGTCATCTCTACTAAAAATACAAAATTAGCTGGGTGTGGCAGCTCATGCCTGTAATCCTAGCTACTCAGGAGGCTGAGGAAGGAGAATTGCTTGAACCCGGGAGGCAGAGGTTGTGGTAAGCCAAGACTGCACCATTGCACTCAACAAGAGCAAAACTCCATCTCAAAAAAAAAAAAAAAAAAAAAAAAAAAAGAGAGGAAAATGATATGATAATATTAAGACTAGGATTTACTGCAAATAATTTAGTTTTGTTTTATGCAGGGACAGGAAGTATGGGGATAAAGGATTGACTTGAGTTAACATATGTTGAAATTAGCTGATGAGTACACAGGAAGTCATCCTATTCTGTTTTATAAATGTTAGAAGTTCTCAGTGATAAAACATTTTTAAGAAGAGACAGTAGAAAAGCATCCTAAATTAAGAGGTTTAAGAAATGTCTAATAAAGGGAAAGAAGATTAAGAAACATTAAAAGCAGAAAAAGCCAGGCGCGGTGGCTCATGCCTGTAATCCCAGCACTTTGGGAGGCTGAAGTGGGCGGATCACAAGGTCAGGAGATGGAGACCATCCTGGCTAACAAAATGAAACCCCATCTCTACTGAAAATACAAAAAAATTAGCTGGGCGTGGTGGCAAGCGCCTGTAGTCCCAGCTACTCAGGAGGCTGAGGTAGGAGAAAGACGTGAACCTGGGAGGAGGAGCTTGCAGTGAGCCGAGATCATGCCACTGCACTCCAGCCTGGTCCATAGAGTGAGACTCTGTCTCAAAAAAAATAAAAAATAAAAAAGTAAAAAGCAGAAACAGTATTTTGTCTGGAACTAGCCACGGATTTGAACATTTTGGAGTCCATTAAGATAATTTAAATGTAAATTATGTATTTAAAAGTTATAATTTTACAGAAATAGAGAAATGAAAATAGATGCTGGTAAAAAAAAAAAAACAGGTCACAAGAGAATGTAAGATAAGATCAGAAAAAGAATAAAATATAAATACTTACACATAAAAGATCCAAAATTCAATATACTAGTTATGCTTTAGATTGGGAAAATATTAATTTTGTTGCTTCATTTTTTTCTACAATGTATATTTACTATCAGTAATAATAGAAATTTGTTTTATTTAAAAAATAAAACATAGATTCAGTTTTTCTCAATTTTTTCTATACTAGAGTCAATGATATTTTTCTTTTACATAAATGTAAAACATTATTATAATCATTAAAATGATTCCCCTTATCTTTCATTATATCTGAGAATATAAATTGTCCCGACCTGCAGGACAGTCAAACAGACCCTGAAAGGGGGAGTGGGAATGGAGGAGACAAGAAAACACGAGAAATGGAGACAAGACAAATAGCCTGATCAAGTCTCGTTTAATGGTGGCGGTGCAATGCCTTATATAGGCTGGCAGAGGAAGAGGTTGGGCCAGGGCGGTGACAGGAGGCTAGGCTTACTCAAATTACAATTGCGCATGCGCCGTGGGTTTGTAATTTTCCCCGGCGCGGGATCGCGCCTGCGCCGTAGGCTGCATATCTTCCTGGGCGGGAAAAATGTTTGCGCGCGCGGGAAAAGTTAGCGCGCGCGCAGGAAAGGTTTAGGCGCGCGCGGGAAGGGTTTAGGCGCGCGCGGAAGCGTTTAGGTGCGCGCGGGTAAGGTTTGTAATAAAGAACCCGGAAATGTGCTGTCTTGTCTCCGCTTTGCAGAGATCAAGCAACAGAGGTCGGCTAATTCTGGGCCTCATGGCTCCGGACAATAAATCCTTTGTATTAAACAAAAAGAACATTTAAGAGAAATAGTATCAATCAAATTGAGTCAAAACTGAAGTCTTAATTATTTATTATTTTATAATTTTAAATATGTAAAATATCTCAAACCACTCTTTGTTGAAAGACTGTGATTTTCTTGAAGTTGGTTTATCTTCTACCAAATGCCACTTAATGCTACACTTATTTTTAGTCATGCAAATAATATTTTCCATGGGGCATAACTGGTGATGTACATGGAATTTTATATCTGCTTGTCCTTTTCTGTATAAAATAGAAAATACATTTTGCATTTTTATATAAATGGTGAAAAGAACTTCATCATTGGTAAGGTGAGGCAGAGTCTCTGTCGCCCAGGCTGGAGTGCAGTGGCCGGATCTCAGCTCACTGCAAGCTCCGCCTCCCGGGTTCCCGCCATTCTCCTGCCTCAGCCTCCCGAGTAGCTGGGACTCCAGGCGCCCGCCACCTCGCCCGGCTCGTTTTTTTGTATTTTTTTAGTAGAGACGGGGTTTCACTGTTAGCCAGGATGGTCTCAATCTCCTGACCTCGTGATCCGCCCGTCTCGGCCTCCCAAAGTGCTGGGATTACAGGCTTGAGCCACCGCGCCCGGCCGGTGAGTGATTTTTAAAAGTACTTTTTGTATACTTGTTACTATAAAGACATACTCAGCAATCCAGCTCACATATTACCTTATCAGACCAACACAATTTATTACCATAGTCTATCCTGTATATTGTAAGCTAAACTGCAAAGCATGAGGATAGTTGACAGGAATTTTACATGGTCCAGTGACATACATGCTAAGAAAGAAATGACCTATTCTGGAAGATGGAGGTGTGCTTCCCTTTCTAGCAATTTCCTTCTTTCAATACATTTTTCTGTATTAAAATTACTCATTAATTTGTTTTATGCCTATCATGTCTTGCCCTTCACTTTCATGGCCTGCTTCTTGCATATCTCTTTCAAATTAAAATTAGAATTAGAAACATATAAAGGGTGTGTGTGTGTGTGTGTGTGTGTGTTATCAGAAATGGTTACTAATATCCCTGTAGTTGTAAGTCTAAAACGAATTTTAAGTACCAGTCCGTTGGCAGACTGACTGACAATGTCTTTTCAATCAAAAAGAGTAATAAGTCTTTTTTCATCTTGTTTCTCACCCTGGTAAGCAATAGCTCTTGGTAAGCAATTGGCTGCATTCATTGTCATCAGTTGTAGCATGTGTTATTGGAATTTCGTTCTGCTTAAGGTTTCTGCATGTTTGAAAAATTATTAGGTTTCTGTATTGTGATTTAGATGAAGGTCAGTTTGGCCATAACTTTTTTATAGAGACTTTCAGGGTCCAGGTTTACTACTTACTAAACACTTCTAAATAAAGTATCCTTTATAAACATTACATCTTAGAGAAAAGTGTGAACCTTATAAAAATGATGCAAGTGATTTTAATAAAGGGGGCTACAAAAAAGGGAAGCTATAAGCTGCCCCTCTTTTCACTCTGACCCCATCTGTTGTAAATGAATAAAAGCACAAATTGGGTTTTATGCTGAACACTTTAAAGTCAGTAGTGGTTTAAAGTTATAAACAAATGAAAACCAGAAGGAGACTCAGAAGTTATGTGAACCTATGTGCTTGAAGATGCAAGTTTCTTCCAGGTAATTATAGTGAGAAAAGTGGTGACAGAAAGAAAAAACAAAAAGAGCTATTCCAATATACCCAATCACTTGCTTGCACTTTGGAGTCAGTCTGTGAATAATTCGCCTTGGGTCTGGGCCAAATGAAAACTAGAACATAATATTTAAAAGTTTTTACAAAGCTACATTTATTTTCTTTAAGGACTTTTTCATTATTTGTCTAAGAAGCTTTTTTACTCTTTCTGGTGTTAAAATACTCTTTCTTTTGTGAAATAATTATATGTAGAGGTCATTTTGTTTTTTGTTTTTTGGTTTTAACTTTTCACTTACCCAAATTACAAAACTTAGTAGCTATAGTGAATTAATATTTATTTTGAAATGTACTAAGTAAAATTTAAAAGTCAGAGAACCACAGAATTGGTCTATTTACTGATATATAAGTTGTTTACCCAATGTTAAACTTGTGTCTAACCTCTCTAACATTCCCAGTTGAGGTCAATAGACTAACGTGTGAAATATAAGGCATGGAGGATTGAGTATCTCTACCACTGAGAAACTCAAGAACGGAAAAGGAAAGGCATTTAAGGATGTGGTTTCCTCCACTTGGAAAACCACCCTACAAATTCCCATATTTTTTAAAGGCCCTACTCATTTGATATTTGTATTCTTAAGTATTCCAGGCCAACCCCCTTTAGGCTAGGATTCACCTCTCTGTACCACTATTTTTTGAGACAGAGCTTTGTTCTGTCACCCAGGCTGGAGTGCAGTGGCAAGATCTCGACTCACTGCAAACTCCGTCTCCCACCACCCAGATAGTTTTATAAGGAATATATGCTCTTTAAAAACAGCTTGGCTTGAAGTGGACATTTATCAATTCAACTGTTGGCTGAGCCAAAGTGTATTTATCTTACCGCCCAATTTGGTTCTTGATTCCAGTTGCTATAGAGTTTTCCTATGTCTCATCTCAATGGGAAAGAAGAAACTATTCCAGAGCAGTCACACTGGGCTCTGTTTGTTGGCCTTGTTTTCTTCCAATGTATAAACAGGGCCTCTAGGTTTTAAATGTTAACTAGGACCTGGTTACTAAATTCAGACCTAATCCTTTTTCCTACTGATTTCAGATATGAAAAAAAAAAACACCTTTTTTATATTATGAAGACTTATGTAGCATTACAGCTTTTACAAGATCTGCTATCAAATGTATTAAATAATTACAAATCTTAGAGGGCAGAAAAGTTTAATTTTAAGAATTGATTGAACGATTACCTTGATGGGTCTTCAATTTGTGAAAAAGCAGTTTTATGTAAGTGCCTGGACTAGAGAAGCTAGCTGAAAATGAAAATGTAAAGAGGAGGCCTGGCATGGTGGCTCATGCCTGAATCCCAGCACTGTGGGAGGCCGAGGTGGGCAGATCACCTGAGGTCGGGAGTTTGAGACCAGCCTGACCAACATGGAGAAGCCTGGTCTTTACTAAAAGTACAAAATCAGCCAGGCATGGTGGTGCATGCCTGTAATCCCAGCTACTCGGGAGGCTAAGGCAGGAGAATCACTTGAACCCGGGAGGCGGAGGTTGCGGTGAGCCCAGATCGCGCCATCGCATTCCAGCCTGGGCAACAAGAGTGAAACTCCATCTCCAAAAAAAAAAAAAGAAAAAGAAAAAAATGTAATAAAAATAATACTAAAGAAAATGTAAAGAAATGTATAATTTGTAATTTTCTATGAAGAAATATACAGGTGTCTGGGATATTGTGAATTTAGAGATGGCCCCAGAAGTGAAAAGAATATTTTTTCAGTTGTGGAACTGACCTAACCTTTATATTCAAGAAGGCTGTATAATGTACCAATTTAAATTATGTGCTGCTCATTGATGCAGCACTATTTCTTGTACATCAACTGTGTTTCCCTTACTCCTCAATCTTCAGTAGAAGTCTCTTACTCAATAGATGGGTGGAAGAGGGACTGATTTGGGTGACATGAGAGGAAAGACAGAAGCAGTCATATGTAGAAAGACTTGAGGGAGATGAAGAGTTTGCTGAGAAGCAATAAATAGGGACCACATATGATCAGGCACAAAGTTCAAGCTACTTACTAAACCCAAGGCATGTTGATGGGAGCTAGGATGTGAAATGGTGTTTCAACCTAATTGATACTTAGAACAAAAAGGATGAGGTACCTTTAACATCCTGGGCAACCTAAAAGAATCTGTGTCACTAATATATATGTTTCTGACATGACATACAGAAAAAATAAATGCCACTTATAATTTGTTTTAAACTGTGTTTTGTTTTGTTTTGCTTATATTTTGTTTTGCTTGTTTTAAAATGTCCTGTATGTTTTCCTTTATCAAATGGAGTTTACTGACTCTTCTGTTTGGTGTCATCAACCTCAAACCAATAAATTTATATATTTTTATTTATAAAAATTCACTATTAATGCCAACAACAATATTCAAAGACTATATAAATTGTAGCAGACACTGTACCATTATTGCAATTTTTGTTAAACATGATGACAACTTCTATTTAGTTTACCCAAAGTCCAGGACTTTGAGGAGTGCTGTGGTCTGAAAGTGTGTGTTGTCTCCAAATTGATATGTAAAAATCCTATCCACTAAGGAGATGATATTGGTAGGTGGGGCCTTTGGGAAGTATTTGGGTCATGAAGACAGAGCCCTCATAAATGTGATAAGATCCCTCAGCTTGTTTGCAAGCTGACTTCATGTGAGGACTAAGTAAGAAGGCATCAACAATAAACCAGGAAACAAACCCTCACCAGACACCAGACCTGCTGGCTCTTTGATCTTAGACTTAGAAAAGTGAGAAATGTATTTCTGTTGTTTATAAGCTATCTGGTCCATGATATTCTGTTTCAGCAACACGAATGGACCGAGGCAAGGGTCAGGAGAGCACTGGAGCATGTCTTCTGTACCAGGAAAGGCATAGGTATTTATGAAGGGCACAGCAAGGATTTAGTCGTGTCTGTGCAGCACTTCTCAACATTCCTTAAATGTCATGGCAACTCAGAAAATGATTCATTTGTTGTTTACACTGCATACTAGGGTAAACACAAGAGGATTGTCATAACATCCTCCTGAGACATCCTAGATCTCACACAACAGACTCCAAAAAAAGATAAATATTTGGGCATCCTAAAACCCATTTTTGATGTACCAGTTAAATCCCTGGTACAATTTCAGCAGACTCTCAATATTGACACACCTTAGGATTTGATATTCTAAAGAAACCACATATCTACTTGCAGTGTGGCCTTGTGCCTAAGTTTTGTCCTTAAGAAATGCCTTAGTCCAGCAGTATAAACAGACTGATGAGTTGGTGTTTAAAACCAGGACATAAAGAATTCTCTTCTTAAAAGCAAATTTGCAAGTGAAACTATTCTCATCCCTATAAACAGAGCAGTAACTGTTTTGTGGTGCTTACCAACTATAAGCAAGTGAATAAATAAGATCAATTCTTAGGATGATGATCCCCTGAAAAAAAATAAAGCAGAGTAAAGCATTCACAAGTGACTGGGGTTCAAAGTCTGCTTTAGATTGGAACGACATGACAGGGCTGTCTCAAGATCAGCTGAGACTGGCATGATTCCCAACAGTGGTGTATTTTCTGGGGGAATTAATTACCTTCCAGCTCAGGACACAGCAAGCTCTGAAAGTGGAGATAAGCTCAGCACAGTTAATGATGAACAGAAGGAGGTCTAATGTGGCTAGTGAGAGTGGGAAGGAGTGGTAGGAAATGAGGCAAGCTGGAGGCACATCAGCCAGGATCACAGTACAAATCTGGATTAGATCCCAAAATTAGAGGGCTTGCAACTGGTAAACTGAAATAATCTGACTTACATGTTTAAATGATCACTGTGTGGGAAGTGAATTGTAGAGAAGCAAGAGTGGAATAAAGAAGACTGGTTAAAAGACTATTAGAGCAATTGACGCAAAAGGTGATAGCTTAGACCAGAGTGGTAGTAGTAGAAACGAAGTAAATTGAAAAATTTTAGATGTATTTTGGATAATGTATCTTTCAGAATCAGAAATTAAAATTGTTAGAGTCCTAGAGTAAAAAACAAACCGAATCAAAGCACAGCACAACACACACACACACACACACACACACACACACACACACACAATTGAGAAGTGTTATTTGGGTTGAGTGAAAGGAAGATCCATTTTAGGATTGACTCTCCCAATGTTGGACTTTATTTATTTATTTATTTTTTTCTTAATGATGTAAAGACTCACAAATACATCTTGGTGGATGTAAAACCTACAATCTTGTCACATTGATCATCTGTTCATTCTTTTTCTCTAAGGAGAAACTGTTTCTGTCCCATGATCCATTTCTCATATGGGTCATTATGACCCATCTATAGGCAATTCTCGGAAAACAACATTCTCATTTTAGGCACGCCCCACAGAATATATTCCTGGTTTATACTCTCCTAGTAGAGTATAAGCACACAAACACAAACAATAAAACTCTATTTTAATATCCATATTCATCAGGTAATGGTCAGGAAGTAGCATTTTAAGTATGTATTTTATATATTTACATAGTAGTATATTTCTTACATGAAAGTGTTTTACCATGTTTCAGTTACATGGTATCGCTTGAGAGTCTTGGGTTAACATGTAGCCCATTATCATTTTTCCAACTTAACAGAAAATACATTCTGTGTTAGGCTGAATAATATTCTCTAGATACTATAATAAATCTGAATTTCTGTAACTTTTAAATGTTTCACTATTTGGAAAAAAAGGTCTTTGTAGATATGATTAAGTTAACGGTCTAGAGATGAGGAGGTTATTCTGAATTATCTGAGTGGACCCTAAAGGCAATTACATGTATCTTTATAAAAGTGAGACAGAAGTAAATTAGACATGCATAAAGAGGAGAACACTCTGCACAGGGAGACAGAGGTTGGATTATATGGTCACAAGCCAAGGAATGCTGATAGCAACCAGAAACTGGAAAAGACAATAAATGGATTATCCTGTAGAGCCTCCAGAGAGTGCAATGATGCTAACACCTTGTTTTGGGTCCAGCAATACTGATTTCAGATTTCTGGCCTGCAGAACTGTGGGAGAATAAATTTCTGTTGTTTTAAGTCACCCGGTTTGTGGTAATTTGTTACAGCAGCCACATGAAACTAATATAGGCCCCCAGTTAGTATTTTCATGCAGAACCTATGAATTTTCAAAAATGAATTCCTAATGTTCAGGAAATGATGTGATGTATATATTTCTGTTTCTTGGATGAAAGTCTACTTTTATAATGTATATGTTTTTATGGACCCTCTAGTTGATAAACTTCAATCACAACTTCTTACTCTGCATTCAAAAATGAACCCGTATTACCAGGTTCTGTTGTGAACATAAACCTTTGATCCAGAATTTTTTGAGACTTTGCTTCTGTCTATCCCATTATCATCTATTACCTGAAACTACCTGGCTGAAGGTGGAGAGTGTTTTATATTGAAGGTGAGAGTTTTGGGCTATTTTTCAATAGAAACCCAAACTCTAATTGAATCAGATAACCCATAGAGGGTCAATTAAGCATCACACCGCACTTCATGGAAAGAACACTCAGTAATCTCTTTGGAAAATAGTCTCAAGCAGAATTGATTTGTTATATTGCCACCTCTCATTAAATATTGAATCTTGGTATTACTGTTCACTCCTATTGCCACTCCTGGTCTATTTGTTTCTCACTAGTTATGCTGGTGCACTCCATTATTGGCAGAGATCCAGAACTCTCCATACCTCAGAGTGTAAGCTCAGCCTCCCATTGGATTTAGATAGAGTATATTCCTCCTCACCTCAAGTCAGATACTTATAGTATTCCTGGCTGTAATTAATGACTTCCCAAGGAAAATCTGACTCCCATGCATGATATATGGTCTTTCTCCATGAACCTGACAAAGCAGTCAACAACAGCACAGCATTCTGAAGTAGAAGCAGCAGTAGTAGCACTACGTAAAGGCAGCCCACTCTGGGGCCAGGCAGCATGTGATGCATTCATTGTAGAATGCTCCATTATCAAGCAAGCCCTGCTGAGTTCCAGCTCCATTAGGAGGTGACAAAAGAAGTAGAAGCTGATATTTTGGATGACAGGAAAGCAGAGTTAAACTCCCCTCTTGTGTAGTACTACAAAATTTTCATACGCAAGAAAAAAAAAAAGATGATTTTTGTGTCATAGTCATGATCTAATGAGGGCCAGGACCTATGAATAAACAACTAAATATAAAATATTCAAAAACAGTTTTCAAGAGACTGTTCTTTTTTCAATAAAGGAAATAATTATCTTAACTAAATTATAAACTTAATAAGAAAAAAATAGTTTATATATCTTAATGGGTAAAAGTATTAACATCCAATCTGACTTTGTCACTTACTTGCTAGGCGACATTGGGCAAATTATATAATGTCATGCGCATCTGTGTGAAGAGACCACCAAACAGGCTTTATGTGGGCAACATGGCTGTTTATTTCACCTGGGGGCAGGCGGGCTGAGTCCGAAAAGAGAGTCAGTGAAGGGAGATAAGGGTGGGGCCGTTTTATAGGATTTGGGTAGGTAAAGGAAAATTACAGTCAAAGGGGGGTTGTTCTCTGGCAGGCAGGAGTGGGGTCACAAGGTGCTCAGTGGGGAGTTTTTTGAGCCAGGATGAGCCAGGAAAAGGAATTTCACAAGATTATGTCATCGCTTAAGGCAGGGACCCGCCATTTTCACTTCTTTTGTGGTGAAATGTCATCAGTTAAGGCGAGGCAGGGCATTTGCACTTCTTTTGTGATTCTTCAGTTACTTCAGGCCATCTGGGTGTATAAGTGCAAGTCACAGGGGATGCCATGGCTTGGCTTGGGCTCAGAGGCCTGACACATAAGGTTTTAAAACTTCTGTTATTTCATCTTTAAAATGGGCATTTACTCAGGATTAGATGATACATATGGAGTAGATAGAACAAAATCCGGAATTGGAAAACAAATGTTAGTCACTGACGCTATTACTCCTCCTGTTCCCACTCCTACTACTGTAACAAATACTATTGGATATTTTCATGGTGTTTAGTATTAATTATGCATGTTTAGGTCATGGAATTATTCGCAAGCTAAAACCAAATTAAGACAAGCGAAGGAATTAAAGCATATTTGTCTTATCAGAAATAAGGTGTCAGAGCCATTAAAAAGTACCAAGAGTTTGTTTTACCTAAGCAAGTAATGAAATAAAATTCTTACCAGGAAATTTAGATTACAATATTGGAGCTATCAAATCCATGCTCTGGAGGCAAGGCACAACCAGTAATGTTAAGAAGTCCCTTGACAACTATACTTGATGTTCTTCTACCATAAACATTTAAAAATAAAGTACTCCTCTTGCTTGAGGCACTGTAAATAAAAGATAGCTGTTAACGAGTTATCTGAATTCCTAGAATACCACAGAAGGAGGGATTACTAAATAACAAGAGGGTTATTTTGTTTGGTTTTGATTACCGCCCCTCCACCCCATGTCTTCAATTTATGTCCTAGCAATGTCATGGAGGACAGGAAAAATGTAGCAAGAGAAAAAAAAAAAAAAGATATAAACATATTAAGGGAGTTAAACCTTGTCCTAGTTTAAAGGCACAATTATGTTGCATTTGGAATATTCATCATCTGGTTCCCAACCCAAAAGTAATGGCCTAGCTTTGTTACTCTCCCTTGTTCTTCCGTTTTATTCTTTTTTTTTTCACACATGGGCTTACCCTTATAACACTGGCAAATTACTTTCTTCTCCTGTGTTTCATTCCACCCATGTGGAAAATTTTCCTGAATTTGAAAACTGGTATATTTACATCTTGACAGTAAGTACCATGTCTTACCATCTAACATTTTTAAGATTTCCTTTTTTTGTTAGTCTTATTTAACTTTTTTGACTCCCTCGGCTTCCTCTGACTTGCACATTTAAATTTGTCATTGATGCTGTTATACTAGATTCAGAATTTTAACTTTAATCTAATGCATTGGAAGAGGAAAAAACAAGAATGAAAACACAAATATGATGTTTTTATATTCATTTATCCTTTTCATATTTACTTTGTATTGAATTTCAGTTTTAGTAACTATTTTGCTATTTAAAATTATTTGGACTATTTTTTTTTTTAACCAGTTTACCAGGGATAAGTAATACTGTGTGCACCATGACAAAATTATACCCTTTGAGAGCCCAAAGACGACAGATGATGATTGTTTTCTAGGAGATATTTTACTAGTAGTTTACCTAATGAGGGGATCTAATTTATAATACTCACATTGGTAGCTGCTTTATATTCATTAATTCTGTATTTTTCAAAGTCATTACCCAAGTAATACAATTATTCTTATATTAGAAATGAGGCGCCAGGTGCGGTGGCTCAAGCCTGTAATCCCAGCACTTTGGGAGGCCGAGACAGGCGGATCACGAGGTCAGGAGATCGAGACCATCCTGGCTAATACGGTGAAACCCTGTCTCTACTTAAAAATACAAAAAACTAGCCGGGCGACGAGGCGGGTCCCAGCTACTCGGGAGGCTGAGGCAGGAGAATGGCGTAAACTCGGGAGGCGGAGCTTGCAGTGAGCTGAGATCCGGCCACTGCACTCCCGCCTGGGTGGCAGAGCAAGACTCCGTCTCAAAAAAAAAAAAAAAAAAAAAAGAAATGAGGCAACTTATTGCTATTGCCAAATCTGACTTCAGAGCCTATTGTTTTCAGTCTCTCAAGATTCTCTCTGTCATGGAGTCTGTCATGGAGTAACAAGGAACTGCAAATGGAACAAATACATCATGTATCTGAAGACCCAAAAAAGATAAGAAATATGTGGGTACAGCACAATGCCTAAAAAATAATGACTAGCATTACCTATTGGGTAGTAATGATCCAGAGCTTAAATAAAGTGTAAACTTAAATGGAATTATAAATTCCAAATCCCAACAATGGTTCCTCCCAAGCCAACAGGCCAACAGAACAATTCAAGAACAATAATCTTACTTAAATCCGAACTACATAGTAATGGTTCAGTATAGCTAATTAACAAATGCATTACCTCCTATGGATTTATACATAAAAACATCATGTTGTATATGGTAAATGCACAAAATTGTACCTGACAATTTAAAAAATAAAAGAAATAGTTTATGGTAGAAAACGACTACTTTGGAAATAGTTGTATGTTTACTGTTTGTTCTTTTGTTTGGAGGCTTTCATAAGCTCATTCATTCAGTCATTCATTTGATATATATTTTTTGTATCCTTACTACGTGTAAGTTATTGATTGTTCTAAGTGCTAACGCAAAGTGTTAGTTTGTATATAAAATGTATTTATCTTATTCAAACTAGGAATGGGTTTCTTTAAAAGATGTTTTACTCTAAATGTAAAATCACCTTTATCAAAAACAGTAGAAGAGTACCAGAGCCCATATCTTAACTGCAATCATATAAAAAGAAAACTGCCGGACAAAAAGCTTTGGATTGCATCATTAGATAATGTCTGAGTGTGCAGTGGCAAATATAAAATAAACAATAGTAATCACATATTCAAGCAAGCATCATTGAAAGACAGAAATGACAGACCTGGAAAAGTGCGTAAGGGTAAGAGCAATATAGTAGTATATATTAGTTTACATCAAGGGGTGGAAATGTTTATACACAGTTGTGTGTGTATGTGTGTATGTTAATGTGTATAGCATCCTTAGAAAAGTCTATAAACAGATTCCATGGGTGAAGTTTCCTTAATGATGTTCAGGAGGGTATTTTCTGAATTTTCAAAGAATATGATTTAAATAATTTGGCCAAATAGCAAGAAAGTTACAGCATCTGGTTTAAACTCATCTATCATGCACAGTAACATGAATAAATGGAGACATTCAGCACTATACACACAACAGAAATTGTGTTCTCCTATTGATATAATTAAATACTCATAGAAGCCTAAACGCATAATAGCTTCCAGACCCTTTGCTTAATGCCAAAAATCAATGGCTCCGCTTCCAATGAACTTGATAGGCATATGTTCCTAGTCAGAACCATTGTGAACCCTCTCCAGTTTCTAAACATTTATTGCTGGTACTGTAATAATAAACATCTTGCATTTATAAGATGTAATGTTGCCTAGAATTTTTCATTTTTCAAGAATGCAGAGCACACTTTCTAATGGCTCTCATATGTCCAGTGTGCCCACGAACAATTTGTCTTCTGAGTGGAGTGTTAATCTGACACCTCAAGGACAGACCTGTTTTCAGAAGGACTTAAAGAAAAGCTACACACATTCATAGGCTTCAATAACTACTGAAAATCCTAGTAAACTGTGGCTGGGATTACTCAGAGTTCTGGATCACATCACTTCATGCCACATTTGGCTTACATAAGAGTTATTAAAGATGATAGTAGAATATTTTTCGACTCATTGTCAAATAGGTACATACCAAGCACACATTTAATATATATGCATACATATGAGATCAAACTAATGATGACATTTACGGTCCCGTTCTCTTGTTTTATCTGGACTCAGAGGTGGGTGTGTGATAGGAATGTATTTTTCATTTGTTTAACCCAGTTGCACGTGATAACCCCACAGCAGTGACAAAGGAAGCAAATATGTGCTTTGGTCATAAACACTGTGGGGCATAGCAAAATCCCTCCTCTAAAGACAAATCCAAGATTTTCTTCTCAGGTCAAGGGCAGCACATTAAACCTGTGGCTTAAAAAAAAAAATTATATCTCAGAAAAAAAAAGAAAGTTAAGTTTCCTTAATGGTACTATTCTGCATGGAGTAAAAGATTAGAAACACACCTCACCCATGGAATAAAAGATTACTTCCTATAAAAAAAAAAAAAAAGTTAATTGGCAGAGAGAAGAAAAAAAGTACTCAGCAAAGCTAGAAACACGACAAATAACATTTACACCTGGATCCATAATGTTTGCTTTTCTTATTTGACATGCATTATTAATCTTAACATTCTGGGGTGGCTTGAGTGGGACTTGAATATTCACACCAATACCTTGAACTAAAACAATATTTTATACAGGTGTGAGAAAAACATAAAATGAAAGTTGCATCCATCTGGCTCACCTACATCTTTGGCTCATTTCTTTAACTCACACTTTATATTTAAGAAAAGATGCTAGCCCACAAACAATTGTCAACTTTTGCCTTGTCAGTGAATTTTCATGCTCTCTCTGCATTTCTTACCACCATGGAAATCCTTAATTCAATGCTTTGAAAAAACGACAACTTCTTAAAAGGAAAAAGTAACCACTCTTTTCTAGCTGGAACCAAGAAGGATGTCAAAGGGAAGAAGAAGGTTCTGCTGTTCCAGAAACCCTTAAGAAACTGTGACGGAATTTTGCAGACCTGAAGATCAAATGCCTGAGAAAGGAGTTTAGTCCAAAAGATGCTTCTAAGGCACGGAGGAAGCTGATCTATGAAAAAGTGAAGCACTACTACAAAGAATATAGGCAAATGTATAGAACTGATATGCGATTGGATAAGATGGCAAGAAAAACTGACAAGTTATATGTACCTGCAGAACCCAAATTGGCATTTGTCATCAGGATCTGAGGTATTAATGGTGTGAGTCCAAAGGTCCAAAAGGTATTCCAGTTTCTTTGCCTTCATCAGATCTTGGAAGGAACTTTTTTTAACCTCAACGAGGCTTCAATTAACAATGTGAGAATTGTGGAACCATATTTTGCACAGGAGTACCCAAACCTGAAGTCAGTAAATGAACTAATCTATAAGCATGGTTATGGCCAAATCAGTAACAAGTGAATTGCCTTGACGGATAACGCTTTGGTCCATCTCTTGGTAAATACGGCATCATCAGCAAGGAGTACCTCATTCATGAGATCTATACCATTAGAAAATGCTTCAAAGAAGCAGATAACTCCCTGTGGCCCTTCAAATCATCCTCTCCAGGATGTTCAATAAAGAAAAAGACCACTCATTTTGTAGAAGGTGGAGATGCTGACAACAGGAAAGGCCAGATCGAAAGCATTAGAAGAATCAAAAGACTTAGAAGGATGAACTAAGACGTTTGCTGTGTTTATTTTTGTAACCTGGTCAGTTAATAAACATGTCTACTTTTGAAAAGATAAAGCAACTATACCCATCATATATGTCGATTACAATTATAGTTTACAGTGCTGACATCCTTGGTTGTTATTTTTTTAATCTACAAGTATGTAGGCAACGAATATGACCTGTATGTGATAGTACAACAAGCCAAAAAGATGTTTAAAGTGAAAACAAATTTTCACGTGAGTGTAGTATTTCAGACCACTAATTGTTTTTACTAAGATTTCAGCTACTGACATTTCCACGTGGGCTGAAATGATTCACTGAACTTCCAAAGTTGATCTATTCAAGCTCTAAGAGTGCCCAAAATTCACTGCTCACACACTGTGGGCTAGACGTACCTCTGGAACAGGTCTGCAGAGTTTGGCATAAGCTCTGTGGTATTATCAGGAGGATAGCACACAGTGCATGAAGAGGAGACTCTAAGGTTTTCCTTCCATTTATGTTAGTATTTCAAAACATTTTCCTCCTAAACTCAATTTGATTGGCATGATACAATTTAAGGCAACTCCAAGCACAACTTCCTATGTTTAATAAGGAAACTATGATCAATGGAGCAAAACAAAGAAAGAGGTATTCTTTGACCTACATTTGGTTTCAACATCCTTTTCATTGTTGTATACAATCTGTTGATTTTAAAAAGTAATGATCAGACATCTAATTACTAAAAATAACTCTCTTTTATAAAACTTAGTTGTAACATATTGCACATTTACTTCACTCTTTTCTGAATTATTATTATTATTATTATTATTATTGCTGGAAATGAGAAATGTTTAATAATGAAATGCAAAATACTTTAATATCTACTGAGTGTTAATGTAGAATTAACAAAACATTTATGTGAGTTAATGAGCTACATCCTTTATCATATCACTGATATTTTTTCTTTTTGATTGCCTGATGCCGGCAGAAAGACTGCCAATAAATTTGGCTTTACGTAAGCAGTAAATGTTTTGTTAATTCTACCTTAACACTCAGTAGATGTTAAAGTATTTTGCATTTGATTATCAAGCATTTTTCAGTCCCAGCAAAATAATAACAATCTTAATAATTCAGAAAAAGAGTGAAGTAAATGTGCAATATGTTACAACTAAGTTTTATAACAGAGAGTTATTTCTAGTATTAGATGTCTGATCATTACTTTTTAAAATCGACACATTGTATATCTTCCTAGAAATTTTATGTTTATGTTCATTTCATAAAAGTAAGCTGATATTCCACACATTGTTTTTAAGCTTAAATTTGCCTGATACTACATGAATATCTTTCCACATACATAATGAAATATGTATGATATCATTTTAGTGACCAAATAATCCTTTACTCATTATTTAACTTATTTACCTTTAGGCTATTATCAACATTTTCATATCAAAAATAATATTGTGATGAAATCCTTATTGCTAATTCCTTAAATCCTGATCACTTACTTCATTCACTTAGTTCCTTTATATTCATTCTTAGGTATAAAAATTCGGGGCCAACCAAAAAAACATATTTTGCCAGTATTGGAAACCACTGTTCTTTGTAAACAGCCTACCAAGTTACATGCATACAAGCAATGTGACTCATTTTTGGGGTGTTCATAGTGTTATAAAAAAGGCAAGAGGAGTATATAAAAATCTATTATTATAAGTTAAATAATCATATTAATAGCTGCTAGCTATGTATTGAATTAAGTGTATGATTACTTTCTATAATAAACATTTAAATATGACTTTCTGTTTAGATTTTCTTAACCATGCTCATAATTAGTTTATAGACTTTTATACTTAGAAAAGAATGGAATAACTTAGAGGATCTGAAACACATTAAACATGGTAGAGATTCAGTTGTTTGTGGAGAGGTTGTCTGCCCTATTTTCAGCCATCCTTATGAAAGTGACAACTCAGCGACTCTAACCACTTAGACTTAATTTCCACAAAGACTCTAAAGTCTACCCTAATTTTGTATTGCTTGAAAAATTATGATGCTTGTTTTCCAGACCTAATATATAACTAACATCATTAACTACTGGGATTTTAATAATTCTAATATAAGGCAATACCTCAAATATAACGGAAAAAAATCCCAATCTGTTTTTATAGCAGACTACCTTGTTGATAAAAAAAGAAAAAATATTGTCACATAAAACAATGTTTTGTTTTGTTTTTTTCTTGGTCCTCATTGTGTGTAATTTTTTTTTAATTGAGTAAGTTTAAGGTGAAAACTTGTTACGTTTCTCCCTACCCCAATCATACTTGCAAATTGTGTTAGAGTAAACCTGAGGGCAATGTAAATTTCCTTTTGGATAAGAAAGAATCTGTAAGATGAAAGCTCTAAATAGAAGGTCCTAGAATGTTTTCATATGATTGTAGAAACTGGAAAGTAAAAGACATGAAAGTAGTTAAGTAATATGCATAGCAAATTAAAGTATACATTATTATTCATGACTTTTGGGAAGAAATAGGAAAAAATGAATAAATGACAAATTTTCATATTTCTTAGTTCTCTGGTAACATAGACATTGCTTGCATTACCTACATGAAGAATTACCATCTCAAATTCCACAAAACTTCTCCAAAGAGCATGCCAGCCAGTACTGCAGCCCTATTGACCTGAGAGAGGGATCCAAGAACAGCATATCTGTGATAGTGCCTAGGGTCTGTAATAGATTTTTCATTAACTTTAACAAAAATTGCTAGCATAACTACATGTGGTGAAAAGTATTTCAAAAGTCTAATGTCCCTACTCCTGCATATTTTATTCTAGTAAAAGAGGGAGATGGATTGCTGTAAAGAATTCTTGGCATCTGAATGTTTGGCAAACTGTCTAGCTGTTTCTTGTTGTTTCTTTCTAAGTTTTGTTGATTTGTTTTTAAGACATCACTGTGCATGATCTTCCATTTGGCTCAACAGGATGCCAACACTGACGCTGAAAATGACACAGCAAAAGAGCATGTTTGTATAAACGATGATGCTAATTTATTAATATTATTAATAATCAAATGCAGTGTTTGATGACATAAGGAAAGAACTAAGAATTATTGTTTATTTATAGTTACCCAATACACTAGGCAGTGTTTGATTATATAAGCATGTTTCTAACTGTAGCCTTAAAGCAAGTTAAAAAAAAAAAAAAAGATCATGTTAACCACGAATGAAATAAGAACTTTGAGGGAAAAGGCACATGATTCAGTTTATATTTCACAATGTGTTGATTCAACTGGTGATTTAACCATGTAAAAAGTAATAAATAATGTGGATCCTGTTTTGTCCAATTAATAATTATTATTAACACTGGTGATGTAGTTTATGCAAAATAAAATGAATTCAGAATATTAAAATATTTTACTGCAGTTTCAATGGTTGATAATATATCACTATTTTCAATATTGTGATTAGGCTGGGTTATTTAAAAGTAAGTATTTCATTTTCGTATTATGCATTCAAAGCCTGTGCTTGCATGCTTATACTATTTATGGTTAGAATGAAAAGTTGCCTAAATGGAAATTATTTGAAACCTATTCAATTTATTTTTAACTGCTTTATTCTCAGAGTAGCTTATTTTTGAAATATTGTGCTGAAAAAATTAGAATTTGTTATTATAGTAATATAATATTGTTCACGTTCATTTTGTTTTAATTCTATAATGATGCCCTGTTACAAAGTAATTTAAAATAACACAATGTGTGAGATCATTGAGATCCACACTTGTTTTTTTTTTTTTTTTTTTTTTT
>NW_016812263.1:268799-284367 GCF_001698545.2 Rhinopithecus bieti | reverse complement strand
GTTTTGCACAAAATTTCAATGTATTAAATTACTTCTGTAATAGTAAGGGTAAGCTAAACTGCAGTAACAACCAGAACCCAAAATGCTTAATGACATGAACACAGCAGTAATTTATTTATTGTTCCGTAATGAACCAAAATAGACATTCCCTGTTGGTAGGCACTTATCTTTCATATGGTAATACAAGGAGTTTCGGGCTCCACCCTTTTCTGTGACATTGTCACCTGCCACTTCCAGAGAGACAAAGCAGAAAGTCAGAGTGGAATGGGCACATACGCCCTTATCAGAAGCCTCGACTTTTGTAACATTGGATAAACTTAGTAATATGGTCATATTCACCTTCAGGGAGGATGAATGGAGTCCAGTCATATTCACCTTCAGGGGAATGGAGTCCAGTCATGTGCTTGGCTCTAATTCTATTGCACAGAAAAAAAAAAATGGAATTTAGTGGACAGGTAGAGGTATTTGCCACGGTTTCTGTTAAAATACTTGATTGACAAAAAGAAGAAACGTAGTCTGATTTTTTTGACTTTCAGTCTCTGATATTACCGGCACAATTAAGTGCATTTATACATAGGTTTTTCCTTCTATGTGTAATAAAGGACATGTCTATTTAACAATTTTTTAAAGATTATTTTAGAGAGTGCAACAAATGTTAATATCTAATGAAGTGAAAGTAATGTATCTAAAATAAAGTAAGGTAAAGGTTATATATAATTTAGTAAATTATTTGTCATTTTTTCATAAACATTTCCTTTGTTAACAAAACTTACGTAGGCATGTAATAAATCTTGCTGAAATACCATCTAGTTTTTAATATCAAAATTTCTTAGGACATAGCTCAGTAATAGGTTTTTCAACTGATGCTTGTTGAATAAAAAATTATATATACATACATGTATATACTTGTACATATATGTTTAAATACATATGTAAACATGTGGGCACATGTTTATATACAATTTTTAAAGTTGACATATAAATATTAGCTTAATTTAAGTTTGAAGTTTATACATACAGATATTAAACATGGATGTATGTATAAAATATGTGTATATTAAGTTTGGAGGGTCATTTTGGGGTGTGTGTGTGCATGTGTGTGGGTGTATAAATCTCCAAACTGAAATATTTTTACAAAATTATGTGGAAGTAATGTCTCATGTTACTTTTGAAATCTAACAGTGAAATAGCAAAATCACGTGATATTTTAAAAGGTATTTTGAGTGCTAATAAAAGGGATGTGAATATCAATTGTTGCTAGCACCAAGATGGTCATCACAGGATCACACTTAGTGTAATTATTTTTCCTCAGCTATACAATGTCCTAAATTTATTTTTACAATGTATACTTATATGTAACCTTTATTTTGTCTCATGTTATAAAATGTCTTCATAAGTTTGGAAAATTTTGAAAAAAAAAGTATGAAAAAGTTTGGAAAGAGTATGAGGGATGATTGCAATAGAAGAGAAAAAGAAGTTAATAGTGTTTTGACAATGGACAGCCAGCCCACCAAAGACATCATGTGCATACTGCACTATTTAATCATCACCTTGTGTACTATCATAATAAGGAGTGGAAAAAAAAAAAAAGCCATAAAGTACTTTGGTAGCAATACGTGCAGTGAGGGAAATAATACACTGTTCTATGTTAGGAAAGCTTAGAATAAACCTGGAAAAGTAGATGTTAAACCAAAGTGATCAAGACACTGTTTCTGTACTGTGTTGATCTGGGAGACTGCGAATATGTTTGAGAAGCTTAAGAGGAAGAATGTAGTAGAGAAGGATAAATTAATAAAGGAGAAAGCCCTGAGTTTTGCTGTATATTTAAGCCATATTCCACAATATCAAGACAACAGGGGAGGCAGCTGTAGCTGACAGTGAGGTGAACATCACATTACCATCTAATTTTAAAAAGTATTGAAAATTTTTAAAAATTGAGTCTATACAAGTGAGCAATCATTCAATGTAAAAAATTATAGGCAAAACAAATTTTAGTTTTGAAAATGTATGTCTTTCTCAGTATTTATTTTACTAGAGGAGAAGAAAGCATTGGATCACAAAGCCTCCAGAAGAGATCAACTTCATTGCTGTGAGTTAAGTTTCAACCTTTTCTAATGATCATTTTGTGAATCTCCATGTACTTAAAAAATATTCAAAAAAAGATCAAGTTTCTGGAGTTTAAATATCTACACTAGTTAATGAGAATGTGTTTGCAAATTACGTACAACTCTAATAACTGTTCTTCCTGAAGGAGAAAACAGTCAAATAAAACCTCACAAAGAAGGCTTTACACATTATTGACAATATTCCTAGACAACAACACAATGTTGTAATATGTAGTGACAACATTCAGGTGGCTTTCCTTCTCCCAAACGGACCTCTCTAATGCATCCTGTGAACTAGTATGGTATTGCCTCCTTTATAGCTTCTCGTGCTTATTTCCCTATGCAAACAATATGTGATCCACAGTGTGAATGCCAATCAAGAAGATTCACTGAAAGGCCTTTGAAAATGCTTTTACATAAAAACAGTTTTAGAAATCATTGATAAGGCATGACAAAGAGTTTCTCTATGAATGATTAACAGAATATTGAAGAAACAGATCCTGCAATTGTTGTTAATTTCAAAAGCTTTGAAAAGATAATCAATGCCAAAAGGAAAAGTTTTCCTCTTGCAATAGTAACTAGCTTAGAAGAAATCAAAGACATAACTTTGAAAAGCCTTTAAGTTTCACCTAGTGTGAAGAAGACCATGGTGTAAAAAACCTAAAAGAGCAGTCAATCAAAACACAAGACACCATTAACTTGAAGAAATGTGGATTATGCAACAATAAGCATTGTCCTTGAATGTATCATGAGTGTCCTTTCTTTTAAAATGGTCTGATGTCCTTCATAACACTCCATTCACATAATTCCAAACACACACATACACATACACATACACATACACATACACATACACATACACATACACACAAATAAGAACGTGAGTAAAGCTGCATTTTGCATTGGTTTTAATATTCAAAAGACTTTGTTAAATCCACTAAAATATTTTAAGATCTTTTCTTAGGAATATCAATAGGAACACCAAAACAATGAAAATCTAAGGTAGAGGCTGTGAGTCTTAATAGTTTACCTAAAACTCTCCCTTTTTCACTTGGCTCATCCACACCATCATTTTTCACACCCAGTGACAATGATCTACTTCTCTTTCCCACCTTATTTCTGACCTTTTCTTAAAGCTTCAAGTCCCTACTCAGCTAATAACTGTTTGCTCCAGAAAATTGCTGTTAAAGAAGGGTTCAGCAACCTTTGCCTAATAGCACCTTAGACTTTGTGGGACATATGTTCTCTGTCACAATTACTCAACTCTGCCCTTATATAGTGAACACAGATATAGACAACATGTAAACTAATAAGTGTGGCACTGTTACGATAAAGCTGTATTTAAAAACCCAGGTAGTAAGATAGATTTTGCCTGGAAGTTGTAGTTTGATAATTTCTGTGGTGGACAATCTCCAAATATGCTCACTATAAATTATTTTCTTTCCTTATATGCACATGCTTATGCTGCATCTGACACCAAGAGGTAGAATCTAAATCTCCTTCTCTTTAAATCTGAGCTGATCTTAAAATAAACTTGTCACTAAGAGAATGAAACAGAAATAATGTTCTGGGACTTCTGAAGCTAAATAAGAAAGCTTGCAGATTCTGCTTGGAAGTCTTGAAATGCTTTTTCTTGGAATGTTTCCTATATGAAGTTAGTCACCATACCATGAGAAGATCAGGTGTAGGTGCTCTGCTTGACGGCTCCAGGTCCTGGGCAACAGCTAGTATTAACTGCCAGCTGTGTGCATGAACAATCTTGGACATTCAATCCAGCTGCACCTTTAGATAACTACAATGCCAGCTTCCATCTGTCACCACATGAAAAACCCTAAGCTAGAAGGATCCTGCAGAGTCCAGTCAACCCACAGAACTGTAAGTGTTGATAATATTAGGCATTAAGAGATAATCAGAGCAATCCCCTAGTTTTCATTTGTCATTCTATATTTTTAGATAATTTCATTATATTTTATATAACTATGTTTTTCTAAATATGTTTATTATATTGCATTTGACATGCCTTATCAAAACTAAATGCTTATGGTAAGGAGTGCAAACCACACAGTGTACTGCACCTACTGCTTCTTTTAAACAGCACATATTATTCTTTTGATCATCAAGAATTAATGTTTTAAAACATTTAACATTCTAACATGGTACTTTGTTACTTACACACACTCATATTAGATAATTGGTTGAAGATTAGAGGTTGGCACGCAATGCATTATAATTTCTCCCATTGATACAATATGAAATGGACTTCCAGTAGTTATTTTCAAACAGAACTTCTGTTTCAGAAATGAATTACTGACATTAATGGGGAATGCCAGGATAACCTATTTTAGGCTGTAACTATAAAGCAAAGAATATTGGATATGCCATTACTCAGTTTATAGATGTAGCTCTTTTTTTTTTGTTTGTTTGTTTTTTTTTTTGTTTGTTTGTTTTTGTTTGTTTGTTTGTTTGTTTTTTGAGACGGAGTCTAGCTCTGTCGCCCAGGCTGGAGTGCAGTGGCCGGATCTCAGCTCACTGCAAGCTCCGCCTCCCGGGTTTACGCCATTCTCCTGCCTCAGCCTCCCGAGTAGCTGGGACTACAGGCGCCCGCTACCTCGCCCGGCTAGTTTTTTTTTTTTTTTGTATTTTTTTTTTAGTAGAGACGGGGTTTCACCGTGTTAGCCAGGATGGTCTCGATCTCCTGACCTCGTGATCCGCCCGTCTCGGCCTCCCAAAGTGCTGGGATTACAGGCTTGAGCCACCGCGCCCGGCCGTAGCTCTGTTTAAATACTGTCTTATTTGATCTATATGAATAATTGTGTTAGTTTGCAATAAAATTACATCCAATATATTTGAATTAAAATATTTCAATACTATTAGATTTGGACTGAGAAGCTAAATGTTTTGTAAATAAAAACAATCTTTGTTTCATCTGGCTTATTTAAGCTTTTAATAAGAAGTGACAAGTTTGGGGAATATGATTTTAAGTGACTGTTTACCTAGCTTAAGCCCAGAAGTAAACTAAAGGCATCATGGAAAAATACTGCAAAGACATTTGTAGTGGTTTTGCTGTCCTTCCTTTTGATTACACGGCAGTGAGAAGAAAAAAAACAAACCCTGTACATAGTTTGCATTTTAACGGGAGCTGTGTTAACCTAGGCTGCTTCTCTGCTCACAATCATTCAAGGTTTAAAGACAAATAATGTGATATACTTGTAGTAATAATTAACACTCTAATCTAGAAAAAACACAAAATAAAGCCTTGGCACAGAGGCCAGAGCATTAAGTGTAATACAGACTTAGTGAGCACACTTGTTCTTCCCCAAGGCATTGTTGTGACCTAAATGTGAACAATTTTCTTAACTCCATTCTAGAGTTCTGTAAAAAACATATGTCAGGCTTGGCTTGTAAAATCAGTGGACACCTTTCTATGCTTGGGCCCAAAACGCTGAAACAGATCCAGAAAAAGCAACAGTTCTGATGGGACATTACAACGTGTTTGGACATTCCATATTTCACTTTGTAAAAAAAGCATCTGAGTTACAAAAAAAAATGTGTACCTGTGTTTGAAAAAGTTCAAGCACCTAACAGATGTCACTTGTATTTGGTTGCACTGTAAACAAAAGAAAAATACACCAAAATAGTAAAGACATAATTCTATTAGTAAAAGTAAACAGACATTGACTTACCACATCAGAGTTCGGGCTTAAGCATAGAATAAAGTAACAAATACTACTTACATATATTTTACTATGCATATGTATAAAATATGTAGAAAAATTAAGCCATCTATAAGCTGGAAAGCTTGGAAGTGTGCTGTCCTCAGACTCTATTATCACTGAACTTAGAAGAGTATATTTTGGCAGCATTATTGGATTGAAGTCCCAAGGGCTGAATTAAAATAAGACTTGTACCATATGTAGACATACAAAATGTTGCTTGTGGATACTGCCATAAACAATGTGTTACAGGCCATCCCAACTTTGTGCTTCTTTCTCTGGGGCTCCCAAGGGTAGAAGAAAAGTATTTTTCATAAAATATGTTTTCTTCCTAAGTGGCAAGGCATACAGAAGAAATAAATAGAACTATGACAGATCCCGGATAGCAGAGAAGCTATAAAAATACTGGTAGGCCCCCAGCACTGATAGAATATTTAATTGGAGGAAACCTTGTAGGCAACAGAGAAAGGCTCTGCAGGGCTACAACGACGTCTCCAGAAATTTCTTTGAACTGTATGTTTCCAGGAGAATTCCTACTGTATGCTTCATTTATTCTGACTAAATTTTAAACAGGAAAAATAAATTCCCAAAGTCTGAAATGACCACTTTATAAACTTAAAAAGAAGCCTAAAAGTGTGTTCAGAGAAAACATAAATTTATTTTGAAATATACAATTAGCTATCTGAATGTTTGCCATAAAATGATAAATATCTAGATTAGTTTAATTGTTAGTTCAATTTATAGTGAGTTGAATTGCCAAAATTGAATAGCTGGTATATTACAGAGCTTCAGTGTGTTATAGGGGGAAAGTAAGGTTTGCTAAAATGAAATTTGTATTATCAGGGTCTTATTTACAGTTATTAACATGTTCTTGAACAGAAGATAAAAGAAAATAAATTATAAACAATTCTTACTGCATATTATTCCCCTGAAACTTGTATCTGACTGGTAACTAATGTTCTAAATTAAAGAAACATCATAACAAAACTGCATTATTTCATTGCTCACAAGGCAGACTGTATCATATAGGTTAATTTCTTAGTTTGAGGTTAGCTTGTATTTGTGGTAGTTTCAAGACTCTGAAGAAGAAATCTTTGATGTTAGTAGAAAGCATTTCTTTCTACCATTCCTACTATTTTCCTCCTTCAAAGCACATATTTGAAACATAGGAACACACGAATATTCTGGATAAGATTATATCATTTATTTTTTATTTTTTATTTTTATTTTATTTTATTTTTTTTTTTGAGGCGGAGTCTCTCTGTGGCCCAGGCTGGAGTGCAGTGGCCGGATCTCAGCTCACTGCAAGCTCCGCCTCCTGGGTTTACGCCATTCTCCTGCCTCAGCCTCCGGAGTAGCTGGGACTACAGGCGCCCGCCACCTCGCCCGGCTAGTTTTTTGTATTTTTTTTAGTAGAGACGGGGTTTCACCATGTTAGCCAGGATGGTCTCGATCTCTTGACCTCGTGATCCGCCCGTCTCGGCCTCCCAAAGTGCTGGGATTACAGGCTTGAGCCACCGCGCCCGGCCCCCAGTTATATCATTTTTATGAGAAATTCCTGGAATTTATGTTATCACATCTTCCCATTTTTCCATTTAAAAGACTGTTCAACTGATGTTTTGCTTTAGACAAACATATTATTGAAAGATTTTGTGTTTAAAATTACTTTTAAAAAACAGATTAATTTAACCCAGTTTGGAATGACATTTTTTAAAACAGAAAAAGAATCTCAGAATTTTGAGCATCACTGGTGAAATACATTAACCATTTTTTTTTCTTTTAATGGGAAAGATATACTAATGATGTATTGTCCATCGAAGTTCACTTTTGAAGACTCTCAAACAGCTTATATACACTTACATGTGGAAAGCTATAGCAACAGAGCAGTAAAATGTTACTGCAGATCACTTGAGATTTAGCAAAAGCCTTTTATGATATTAGGTAACCTCCTGGAAATGTGATTCTATTCTACCTTCGCTGAGTCCAAGATATACTGTAAAGATTCAGATCCCTAGAGATCCTCATGCTGCCATAAACAAAACCACAGTTGTTTTAAAACGTATTCCATCATTGTGGAAGGAAGAGGGAAGATGGCTTTTTTTTTTTTTCCTTGTCTTCCATATATATGTAGTTCATACAATGGACTAACACTCCACGAGTAATACTGGGAAATGCAATGTTAAGGTATGATAAGAAGTGTGAATCTTCCTAGTTAAAATGGCAATCAAAAAGAGTTACTTGAATTTTAATGTGTTCCTTTAATTTATAACTCAAGTATTGATTACAATCTTTATAGAAAATATATAAAATATTAACAGAATATTGTATTTATTTAAAACATTTGACTTTGGAAATGGAAAAAAATTCAATTCCCATTATCCCACTTTCCTGGGCAATCCAACTTCCCAGAAATGCAGTTTATCTATTTCTAAGGTGGAAATCATGCATCATAGGATTGTTTAATATTTTCAACAGCAATTATTTATTCAGTACTTACTATGTGTCCAAAAACTCAGGCTCACCACCTGTTGGGAAAAGAGATACTGTAAACAAAGTGACTTTGTTCTGGTCCTCATGGTAAATATATTTCAACAGATGAGAGAGATGATACTAAATAAATGAATGTAAAATTGAATACATAATAATGTACTTTATGAGGAGTGAGAAGTGCTCCTTTAGACTACTTTTGCTCTGCCTCAGTATGGCCTCAACCCAGCTGCCAGAGTAATGTGGTTCAAATGTAATACAGAGCATGTCACTCTGCTTAAAGTGTCCATGGCTTCTCATCTCAATCAGGGTTAGAACCTAAGGTCATCCCAGCCTGGTGCCCAGTTGCCTGCCTGGTCTCATCTTCTGCTGCACTTGTCCTTGCTCAGCAGGCTCCAACTATTTGCATTTCCTAGCTTTTTCCTCCTCATTGCCTTTGGACTTCACATTTCTTCAGCCTGCCATACTCTTATGCATATTTCCATGTGGCACATGCCTTCACATTCTTGAGTCTTTAGTAAAGAACTAATTTTTCACAGAGGCCTTCCCTGAAGAACATTTTGAAACATATAACCTCCAAACACACCGGTCTTTCTCATTCCCTTTCCTTCCTTATGTTTCCTATGTCTCAGACCATCTGTCACAACAGGATTTTACTTCTTGCTTTCTTGTCTGTCTTCCCACTACCTTTTAAACTCCATGAGGGCAGAGGTTTTTGTCTGATATACTTACCACTGTATTCGCATTGTCAAGGACAAATTCTGCTGTGTAGTAAGTAATTGTATTAGTTAGGTTTCTCTAGAGGGACATGACTAATAGGATAGGTGTATATATAAACAGGGAGTTTAGTAAAGACTCACACAATCACAAGGTGAAATCTCATTGTAGGCTGTCTGCAAGCTGAAAAACAAGGAAGCCAGTCTGAGTCCCAAAATCTCAAAAGTAGAGAAGCCGACAGTCCAGGCTTCAGTATGTGGTTGAAGGTCTGAGGGCCCCTGGTGAACCAATGGTATAAGTCCAAGAGCGGAAAATCTGAAAAACTTGAAGTTTGATGTCCAAAGGCAGGAAGCATCCAGCATGGAGAAAGACGAATGCAGAAGGCTCAGGTCAATCTAGCCCATCCACCTTCCTCTGCCTGATTTTATCCTAGCTGTGCTGGCGGCTGATTGGATGGTGCCCACCCAGATTGAGAGTGGGTCTGCTTCTCCCAGTTCACTGATTCAAATGTTAATCTTCTTTGACAACACCCTCACAGACACATGCAGGAACAATATTCTACATCCAATCAGGTTGACACACAATATTAATGATCACAGTAATCAGTGATTGTCTATTGATTGGTCTGGTCAGGGCCGACCTATTTGAGGAAGTGACGTTTAAACTAAGAAATTACTAAGAGTAATGAAGACTATGAAAAGATATTCAAAGAAGAGGGAATTATGATTTGACAAACCTTGAAATTAGCAGGAGCTTGCTCTAGGGAGAAACTGAAAGAAGGCTCTGGATTGGGTACAGGTTAGGAAATAGTGGCTTTAGATGCAGCAGGAGAGTTGGACAGGAGTGAGAACACACACACAGCAAGTCTTCTTAGTAAATAATAATATTATAGTAAACTTTATTTTTTGAAGAAAACAAACAATTCACTTAAAATTTGGAACATAAGAATAAAAGAAGGAACATTAAAATTATACTTTATTGACCAATTGAAACAAAGAAAAAGGAAAGAAAAAACAGGAAATGAAAAAGAAAACTAACATAGAAGAGAACAGAGAATAAAAGCTGACTGAGAGTGAAAACAGGGTTACAGAAAGATAAAGAGATTAGTACAATATTCAACAGATAGATATAAAGACGAAAGAGAAAAGTAAAACAAATTTTTAGAAAATCTTTAATTTACTTTTTAAAAATGTCTATAAAGTATGACTTTAGAGATAATCAGTGATGAGGCAAAGAATTGAGGGTGGCTGACATAGTTCAGGCAAGAGTGTGAGCAGGAGGGATTGGGGAAAAATAAGACATTGAGAAGGAAGAACTTGAGTGACCAAAGGGACTAGATGTGTGATGCAAGGAGGATGGAATGGATCACTGTGAGCTTAGGTATTAAATAATGGATTTCTAAAATAATTTAGGTCATGAAGGAAAAGTAGAGAATGACAGGAAATAAAGAGAATTGAAGAAATAAAGTCAAGAATGAAATCAACATTTTATGTTTACATTTATGTAATCCTTTCTATTTTCATTATATATCTATGACTATGTTTTTTTTCATATTTTAAAAAATTTGCTTTTTCCGTTTTGTAATTTGCTAACTCTCTCCAAATTCAACTTTCTGCAGCATTCCTGTTACTTCCTTTTCCCCATGGTGCTGTTGTAAACATATTTTCTGCTCCATCACTGCCAAAATCCTTCTCTGAAAATTTCCTGCTCTTCTGACTTTTAGCTCCAACATCTCTCTTTGACTCTAAGACAGCCACCTCCCATTCTGTTCCTGATTAGAACACACTGGCCTAGAACACTCCTCAATCCCTAGCCCCTTGTCTAACTGATTCTGAGGCTAAGTGGCAACTGCTCCACTACTAAATCCATATTTCATAATTTTATATTTGAAACATCTCTGCATAGCATGAGCAAATAATTTTTTGTACCAACAAAGGGACCCCCAACAGAATGGGATACTGGCTGAAACAACAGGCATGAGCAGAGACTGTCTCAGTCATAACTACCTTTAGGGAACATATCTTGGTTAATCTGCTGGGGTTGCCACCTTTGTTCCTCAGGAATGCCATCTCAGGGTAGAAATAGGACATTCCTGTATAGGGCATTGGAAACAGCAGCAACAGCAGCAGTAGCAGCAGCTAACACTTCCTGAAGGAAAGAGTATTCGTCATGCACTGTGCTAAGCCCTTGGCTTTAGTTTCACACATGTATATAATTCTATTTCTTGATTTCAAGACCAGGACAGGAAAAGCCAACTAAAACTGCACTTTACATTTTATTTAATGACAGATAAAATAATCCAACAGGTATGCATAATCTGTGTGCTAAAATTTCTCCATTACTGGTTGATTTTTTTAAAACACAGCCATTTGAAAAAGAAATTACTTTTCTTTCTTGTTCCCTAAAGAAGTTCTGCCAATGTTATACACAACTACAGGAAAAGCTTCCTTATAATAAACCCAACTGTTTCATTATATAATTCAGTGTACCCTTTTTGAGATATTCAGTCAGTCCTCTTTATTAAAGGTAGTTATGTCTTAGGAAGTTGCTGCAAACGTTGCTGCAAACACAGAATTAGCGAATATGGAACCAATTGCTCCTTGGGGAAACACAAGGTTAGGTTCCTGCAGATTTTCTGGCTGCAAAATTTTTGTCAACCAGTCAATACATAATCTTGTTTTAAGTATGTTTCTGTTAAAGACACTTTATTTAATATATAGCATTGATTCATTAACTTTGAACCTCAGGACCAACAGCGCCATAATTCATGCTTGTATAAAGCTTATCTAACACAGGTATCTGTCCCTTAAGGCACATCACAGACATCTTGCACTTAGGAACACTAGACAGCACATCAGCACTATGGCTGGACGCCATTTTAAACCACAAAATCAGCAACAAAAAGCATAAGCATGAGGTAAATGTGGCACTAAGTAGATCACAAAAAGAAAACTTACATCGTATGAGAGCCGAAGCAAGAAAGCAGAACATGACCTTGTTCAGCCTCACCTGGGCACACGGGCATCTGGAGACTCAAATTTTCACTACCTGTGTATGTCTGTGAGTGACCATACAAATGCTGTGAGTATAGATTTCGTGGGTATGGGTAGACAAATTCACAAATAGGAAATCCACAAATAGTGACAATCTCCTAGAAACTGAATCACATCACTCCCCTGTTTAAACATCATTCAATTTCTTCTCAGTACTTTTGGAATAAAATATAATACAGTTAACATATGGCATGCAAGGCCCTACATGATATGACTCTGCTTACCTTTCTAATTTCTTGTGCCAGAGTCTTCATAACTCACTATGCTCAAAGACATTGACTTTCCGCATTTAAAACATCTTCCCAAATTTACACTTCCAGCCCTAGCCTTTTTCTTAGCTCTGGGCCCTGGACTCATGTGTCCAACTGCATATTGTAGATTTTGGTTTAGATGTTTATGAAGCAATGAAAACTCGCCAAAACCAAAACAGAATTTATGACATTTCTTTCTTTCCTCCCTCAATCTTGTATATCACAGTAAATGTCACCACTTCCAAAAGATGCTGTGTCCACCTCAGCCATTGTTCTGACCCTATATCATGCCAAGCTTCCTTTTATCTTTGAGCCTTGTCATTTACTGTTTCCTCAGGCTGGAATTCCCTCCCTTCATGTGTTTTCAAAGCTGTATTCTTCTTTATATTCAGGTCAAATGTGTCATGCTCACACATCCCTTGCTACCAAATCATACTATCATATGAATTGTTTTATTTTCTCTATAGCACTTTTCATGATCTGAAATTTTCTGCCTCATTTATGTGTGTGCAGTTATTTTTTAAACTGCCTCATTCCATTGGAACGTAATACCCTGTCTGGATGGTGGCAACCTTTTCTTTTTAAACATCTCCTTCCCCTTACTTGGAACAGCCCCTATTATCTGTTGCCGCCTGGCCTGTTTTAGGGCATCACCTACACAAATGTCATTCTGCTGCAGAGCCTTTGTCGCAGTGTGGATTGGCAAACCATGAACATTCTTCATGTCTCATCTGAAATGTCACTTCCTCAGTAAAACCTTTCCGAACCACCCACTCTAAGATAGTCTTCTTGACCATCTCTCAGTATTTTACCACATGACACAATATTTTTGTTTATATCAAGTTTTTACTTGTTTAATGCCTATCTTATCCCCTGGAACATGGGTTGGCAAACTAAGACCCATGGGCCAGATTTGCGCTACTGCCTTTTTTTTTTTTTTTTTTTTTATAGAAATGTCTATGGTAACACAGTCATACCTCTTTGTTTGTGTATTGCATGTGGCTGGTTTTGTGCTACAACAGCAGAGTTGAGTCATTGCAACAAATACCATATGGTCAATAAAAGTCTAAAGTATTTACTGTCTGCTCTTTCACAGTTTGCTGACTTCTGTTCTAGATATGGGCTCATTGAAGTCAGAGATTCTATTGCTTATTCCACAGCCGCATACCAGTACTTAACTGAGTACCACACACGGTTATTACTTAACTATTATTTATTCACTGGTTGTTGAATGACTTAATACTGTAAACAATGTGATTAAGAAAAAATATTCAAAATACGCAAAATACACAAAACCTTTTTTTCATGAGCATAAGTTGTTCTTTAACTACTTGAGCCTAATTTTTTGAACTAGACTTATGTATACTTATTAGCTACATTAAATATAGTTTTAATGCTACATAACACATGTATGTAGTAAATGTTTGTGATGTAGCATTAAAGCAACAAAAACAACACAGATAAATCCATCTAGTAAATATCTATCGCTGAACTGTGCATAGAAAATCTTTGTGAGGATTTGAGCCCCTAGGTAATTTCCAAAGAAAGCTTTAGAATGTGGCGAATTTGGTTTTTCTGTGCCAGGCTGCCATTACAGGTAACCACTCTCCACTCTTTTTTGGCCTGGCATCACTAAAGAGAGTATTTCAAACACTATTCTAAATCACCTTTACCCCATTAGTACAAAGATATTGTTGTGTATCCTTTGACATTGTATCTTTGTCTGTGTTGCACTAACTTGAATCTGACCTCTTTGAACTTTGTTCTGTTCATTTCTCACTGCCTTTCCAATTTGCCAAGTTCATTTTGAATACCGAATCCATCTTCCATGAGTCATTCTGTCCTTATTCTCTTCAGGAGATTGAACTCATCTACAAATTTGATGAGCCTATTCTCTATTTCATTTTCCAGGTCATTGAAGAAACACTTAAGCAGTCCTCGATGTAAAGGTGACCCCTTCAAAACATCACATGTTATGTCTCCCCGGGCTGACACTAATTCATCAGTAACATTTTTCTGGGTATGGATGGCCATTCAATCTACTCACTATTGTTGGCATAAAATAACAGAGCAGAAGAAAACGAGCTCACTTAAAAGTTTCAGGAAAAGCACTTTGTCTTCTGCCACACTAAAAATATGCAGAACAGTGGATCATGCTGTTTAGAAATTAAATCTCTTTTGTATATGGAGAATTATATTTTTGGTTTGTGTAGTCAACTTAGCAATGTGGCCTTTTGTAAACATTGTGATTAGAAAGAAAGATAGTTGATCACTCTTGTTTTATCACATAATATTCTGTATTTGTTTTCTACTCTCATTTGTATCTGTTATGCTCTTTCCCCTGTGTTTGAGTAATTACCAAGTGCAGCTCATCATGCTATTTTCTGGAATTTTTCTTTGCTATGTTATTACAGTTAGAGCCGCAGCTTAAGTCATCACTACCTGTAGCCAAACTACTGAATTTTCTTTTTTTTTTCAAATGATGGCATTCTTGTCTCCAAACTCTTATGAAGCTCTCAGAGGGAAATATCTTGTCAAATATAGTATTTCATGATCCCCATTCTGAAGATACACAAGTGCCTTTCAACTGACACTCAAAATAAAATAAAACGCCAAATGTGGTATTCGGGGCCTTCTCCTTGTTAACATTTACTCTCCAGTGCTTAAAGTTCAGTTCAGACATAGTATTCTGATGAGCAAGCACGGTTACCAACACAGTGTCTCCATAATCACTTACGTAATTTAAAGCAACATTTGCTGGCAACTTAGGATACGCTTTTATTAGCAGGATTATTATCATTATTATTTTATCAATTTGCTTATCTTTACCAATCCACAAATCACTAGTAGTTTGAAGCATTCCCATGTAGAGTAGTTTTGAACACAATGTATATTTGTTGACGGGCTTTATTGACTGAAAAAAAAAAAAAAAAATTTAAAGGAGATTGCTAAGATGGCCGAATAGGAACAGCTCCAGTCTCCAACTCCCAGCGCGAGCGACACAGAAGACCGGTGATTTCTGCATTTTCAACTGAGGTACTGGGGTCATCTCACTAGGGAGTGCCGGACAATCGGTGCTGGTCAGCTGCTGCAGCCTGACCAGCGAGAGCTGAAGCAGGGCGAGGCATCGCCTCACCTGGAAGCGCAAGGGGGAAGGGGATCCGTTTTCCTAGCCAGGGGAACTGAGACACACAACACCTGGAAAATCGGGTAACTCCCACCCCAATACTGCGCTGTAAGCA
>NW_016812263.1:252337-265545 GCF_001698545.2 Rhinopithecus bieti | reverse complement strand
GGAAGTCCACAAAGAAAAGAAACTCATACATGTATGGCTAAAGTATCAACAATTGATTATTTCTTAAAAAATGTAAACATAACATTGTTAAAATAAAGACTTGAGAAAACTTAGATGAGTTTAGATTGGTTAGAAAATTAGGAAGAATTACTTGTGTTTAGATGAGTTAGAAAAATTTGCTAATTTATGATTGGACATATTATAATAAAATTTTATTCTTGATTATTGCTCTACCAAAATCTGGATTTACTAAATAAGTTGTACTTCCTTGTACTTTCTCATCACATACATAAAATGACACATGTAACATGCCACTGTGAAATGTTGAAGTATTGTAGAATGATTATTTGAACAATGAAAACCAGCTTTCACTCCTCTGATACTTCCTGCCTGAAGGATTTTTAACATTTGCTTTAGTTTTTCAAATTCCTTCAGTGCTCTTTAAAAAGCGATGTCCAAATAAGTATAATCAAAATGTGCTATGGTAAACTTCTACTAAATCATGGTGACAAGTTTTAAATCTTGGTGGTAGAAAATGTTTTTTATATAAAAACTTATAGAAATATTCTTGAAGTATGGAAATACAGTTAACTGTCCTTTTCTAACACATACAAGGTAGAAAGTAAAGATTTAGTAATCATTCTGATGGTCAGTGCTAGCAAGTCAAGCTAGCTATATGCATTTGAATGACCATAATTACTAAATTAGCCCAGATTAAGAGGCAATGTGGCTTTTTTCTAGTAATTTGTATCTTACCATCTGTCTCCACTACTTCCCAGCTATGTAACTTTTGGTAAATTATTTAGTACATTGTAACTTTATTTCCTCATCTATAAAATTGGATAAGAGTACTAACTAATTCATACAGCTGTTATGAGAGATAAATGATTAATACAAGTAAAGTAATGCATTAGTTTCCTAGGGCTGGTATAACAAATTACAGCAAACTTCATCACTAACAACAACAAAAATTTATTCTCTCACAATTCTGGAGACCAGAAGTCCAAAATTAAGGAGTTGGCAGAGCTGGTTACTTCTGGAGGCTCTAAGCAAGAATCTGTTCCATAATTCTTCGTTTCTGGGTGTTGCCAGGAATACTGCCTGTTCCTTGGCACATAGAGCAAACTTTGCCTTCATCATCACATGGCACATTCCTCTGTGTGTCTCTGCAGCTTTTTCTCCCATAAGAATACCAATCATTAAATCTAGAGGTAATCCTAAATAGAGAATAATCTCTTTCCACAGTCCTTAACCAAATTACATCTACAAAAACCTTATTTCCAAATAAATTTACATTCTGAGTTCTAAGATTTTATCAAACTAAAAAGCTTCTGGGCAGTAAACAATTAACTAAGTAACAAGACAACCCATAGAATGAAAGAAAATGTTTGCAAACCACATATCTGTTAAGGTGTTAATATTCAAAACATATAAGAAACTCAAACAACTCAATAGTTTATAGTTTGAAAAGAGACAACCCATTTAAAAGAATGGGCAAAGGACCAAAATGTCTTCTATTTCTCAAAAGAAGACATAAAAATGGTCAACAGGTATATGAAAAAATATTGAACATCACTAATCATCAGAGAAATTCAAATTAAAACCACAATGAGCTATTACTTCATGACTGTTATTAACAAGGTGAACGATAAGTAGTGCTGGCGAGGATGTGAAAAAAATAAAATCATTGCACACTATAGGGGAAGTATAAATTAGCATAGTGATTAGGTAAACTGTGTGAAAGCTTCTTTAAAAATCAAAAATAGAACTACCATATTCCAGTAATCCCACAACTGGATATATATTCAAAGGAAATAAAATCAGTGTGTTGAAGAGATATCTACACTCCCAGGTTTATTACAGTATTACTAAAAATAGCTAAGATTATAATCAATCTGTGTTAATTAATGAATGAACAAAAAAAGATACATGTATGTGTGTGTGTGTATATATATATATATATATATAATGGAATACTATTTGGCTTCAAAAAAAAGAAGGAAATCCTCTCATTTTACAAAAATATGGATAATCCTGGAGGACATTATGCTAAATGTAAGAAGTCAGGCACAGAAACACAAATATGACATGATCTCACTTATATGTAAAATCTAAAGAGTTGACCTTATAAAAGCACAGAGTAAAATGGTAGTTAACAAGTGCTAGGGGTGGGGTGGAGTGAGGTTGAAGAGATGTTGAGCAAAGGATACAAATTTAAGTTAGGAGGAATAAGTTCAAGAGATCTGTTTTACAACAGGGTGGCTATAGTTAATAACAATGCATTGTCTTTAAAATTGATAACAAGAGATTCTAAGTTTCTCACTACAAAAAAATTATAATTGTATGGAATAACGCATATGTTAATTAGCTTAATTTAGCCATTTTACGATGTGTATATATTTCAAAACATCATGTTGTACGTAATAAATATATATAATTTGTGTTGATTTTAAAAGTAAATAAATATGTTTAAAAATTTATCAAGAAAGAGATATTATCCAAAAAACAGCCATGTAATAAATCTGTGTCTGTAATCCCTGAATCTAGAATAAAAAATAGATGTAAATAAATAAATAAAGCAAAACAATCGAAATAATATAGATTAAAACTTTTACTGACTAAAATATCGTATGAGTCACATGATAAACTTTGTTACCATTGTTAAAATAATTAACTCTATTTATATTAGCATGAAAAAATATGTCTGTAATGTCGGATTTTAAAAAGTAAACTTTAGAACCCAGAAAATACTATTAATGCAAATTAATACTATTACCTTTTAAAATTATAAAAACCGAATTCATGTTCAGTATAGATTTTGGAGAGAGAGAAGGGGTATCAAGCTTGGGAGAACAAAGAATATCAGAGACTTCAAACCTTCTGTAATAATTATTCTTAGAAATACTAAATAGTTTTTCAATTTAATTTATAACAGTGATATGGTTCGGCTTTGTATCCACCCAAATCTCATCTTGAATTTTAGCACCCATAATTCCTAAGTGTTTTGGGGGGGACCCAGTGGGAGGTAATTGAATCATGGGGGCGGTTTCCTCCCTACTGTTCTCGTGGTAGTGAATATATCTCATGAGATCAGAAGGTTTTATAAGACGAAACCCCTTTCTCTTGGTTCTCATCCTCTCTTGCCTGCTGCCATGTAAGATGTCCCTTTCACCTTTCATCATGAGTGTGAGGCCTTTCCAGCCACATGGAACTGTGAGTCCATTAAACTTCATTTTCCTGATAAATTACGCAGTCTCAGGTATGTCTTTATCAGCAATGTGAAAACATACTGTTACAAAGAGTATCAAAAAGAGTAAAATACTTAGGAATAAATCTAACCCAGGAGGCAAAATATATGTACACTGAAAACTTTAAAAAGCTGCTGAAAGATACTAAAGACACATAAAAAATAAAAATATATCCCATGTTTATGGGCTGGAAGACTTCATATTGTTGAGTTCAGTATTACCCGATGTGATCTATAGATTCAGTGTAATCTCTACCAAAATTTCAAGATGATTTTGCAAAGATAGAAAATCTTTCCAAAATTTATATGCAGTCTCAAAAAACCACAAATTGGCAAAACAATCTTGAAAAACAATCACAAAACACAAAGTTAGAGGTCTCACACTTTCTGATTTTAAAACTTACTGCAAAGCTACTATAATCAGAAGAGCGTAAGGTGGCATAAAACTGGACATACATACCAATGGAGCAGAATACAGAGCCCAAAAATAAACCCTCACGTATACGGTGAAGTGATTTTCAACAAGATTGACAAGACCATTCAATGAGGAAAAGGCTGTTTTTTCCACAAATGGTGTTGGTAAAGCTGTATATCCACATTCAAAAGAATAATTTGAACTATTACCTTATGCCATATGCCAAAATTAATAAAAAATGGATTAAAACACAAATGTAAGAGCTACAACAATAAAACTCTTGGAAGAACACAGAGGAAAATCATTATATTATTGGGTTTGGCAATTATTTTTTGGCTATGACACCCAAAGCATAGGCAACAAAAGAAAAAAAGAGGTAAACTGGACTGCATCAAAATTTAAAACATTTGTGCATCCAAAGATACAATCAATAGTCATCTCAGCTCACTGCAACCTCTGCCTCTGGGACTCAAGTGATCCTTCTGCTTCAGCTCCCTGGAGTAGTTGCGGCTATAGCCACATGCCACCATGCCCAGCCAAACTTTGTATTTTTTTTTTTCTTTTTGCAGAAATGGGGTTTCACCATGTTGCCCAGGCTGATCTCGAACTCCTGGGCTCAAATGATCTGCCCTCCTTGGCCTCCCAAAATGCTGGGATTACAGGATCCACTCATATTTGAAGTCAATAAATTCCAACTTAAAATAGTTCCTCCTCCAAATATTTCTACTTCTCCCAAATACTAATCTTCATTTTAATCGATAAAGAAGAGACTTTTAGTTTCTTCTCCAAAGTATTCAGCTTTACTTCTCAGTAATATAGCTCTGATTTATATTTCAGGCAGTTAACACAACTACATTATCAACCTTCCTTACCGCTAATGAAGCCAACATTATATAAGCAAAAGTTTATATGTGGAGCATTTTGGATTAGCTCTTTAACACCTGGTATGGGTTTGTTTTTACCCTCTCTACCAAACTTTTGGTAACCACAAAAACAATGACCAGAATTCCAGCAGCTTTTTTTTTTTTTTTTTTTCCCTTACCTTGAAAATTACATCCATTAGATAGAAATGGCAGGGCAGAAACAAAGAAGATGGTAGACCTCTTACGTTTTCGGAAATGATGCCATACAAGACTTGGAATGTTACTGGTGGACTTCTCTTATTTGAACAAGAAAGAGACATTGAATAAACAGTGGCCTTGTTTAATCCACTGTAATTTTCTGTTATTTGTGAAATCAATTTTGATTCAGCCTCCTTCATCTCTACTTTGTTATCAAGTATTGTTGCTTTTAGCTTTGAAATGTCTCTTGAATATAAGACTTTTTTTTGTTAGTTTGTTTCTAATACCATTATCAGTAACCAAGTCCATTTGGTAATTCTACCAAATTAAACCTGGTAAGTGTTTTTACATTTTTGAGACACACTATGAAAAATATTATGATATACAAACATTTGAAAAAAAATATTTTGGACATCTATACTAGAATCTAGTCATTATGTAAGAAATTGGAGATATAAAGACATTAATTGACCACTTCAAGTTTATATTTAATTCATTTTATAAAGTTCCAGTTTAGAGACCTCATCATGGCTCAACTTCAAAAGTAGCTGTTGCAATTCCATTTATTGAACAGGATTAGGGAAGTTAAATTACTATTAAGTGGTGGAATCAGGATTTGGGTCAAAGACTGTTTTTAAATCCTATCCTTTCCAGTGAACTACAAGCACGTGGCATAAACATGGGAGCAGAAATGAGAATGGAATGCTACAAGGACTAGAGTGTATCAGTCTGCAGGGATAGTTTTATGCTGAGGGAAAAGTGAAGATCAAATCAGGAAAGTAGGTCAGTGCCTGAGTTATTGCAGCAGCCTCAAAGGCAGTCTTGAATTTTGCTAATCCCTTCCAATTAATCTTTCCCAAACATGATATTTATCATGCCAGACACTTACCAGAAAACTTCTAACAGTGTTTCTTTGTTCTACACAATCTTGCCCTTCCCACATTTATTCATGATTCCCCAAATTAAAACTTCTATTTGACTACTTTTGTCATCGTTTCTGAACCAAAGTCCTTGAGTATTTATGAATTCATGCAATCCATATTGAACTCACATTCTCTTACTTTTTATTAAATTTACTGTATATATCATTCTTGAAATGAAATATTATTTAATTTGTTTTTTGTGTATATTTTCATCCCCTATAGTTTGTAAAATGTTGAGGTCAGACATTAGGCATTGTTACATATCAGTGATGGCTAAATTAAAAATTGTCTGGCAAATCTTGAAAACATGGTAAAACAATAATTTTAATGCAAGGGTTTTAGTCTTTTCATTAACTGGCTCACAAATAGTCTCCAGCTATCTTACATATTTCCCAGTGTTGGCCTAGGCAAAATTGTAAAGTTGGCAGAACTTTTTTGAGAACTCTTTCCTTTAAATTTTCCTCTATCCCTCTGTCCCCCACCCCCAAATGTTGCCTAATTTTGAACTCACCCAAATGTATCTTTTTTTAAATAATAACTTTCCTTGGCTTGGTCATCTCATGGAGACTTATGATTTTAAAGACTTCAACCTACCTGGAGCCTTTTTGATCACACCACCTGTACCACTTTTAACAACCTATACTATTCATATTCCCCAAAGAAATTATTCCCTGATGCAGCTTGTCCTTTGAAAAGTATACTATACCATACTACTATTAGCTAATGTCCTAAATTAACACAGAGAATAAAGAATAAGTTTTAAAAATATTTAATTAGTACATTTTATCCTCCTCCTCGATCACTAGTATTTTATTATAATAAAATTTTGGAGAGAATGTTCTTACCTTGGCCGGATTACTTTTAGGATGATATTTAAGATCTAATATTAGACTGTAACTTTTACTTTTAATGGCAAAATCTGTGATTACCTTTGCACCAGCCTAATGGAAGGAGAAGAGAACCAATGTTGGAAATATTTTTATATCATAAAATTATATGAATCAAGCCTAGTCTCATAGAAGGAGTTACCGCAAATATTTGTTGAATTCTTGATTATTCACACCCAACTGGCAAATCTCTGACAGTTTTATCAGATCTGCTCACAGAAATATATCGTTTTCTACAATTCTATGCAATGTTTTTCTATTGATAGCTTATCCTATTAATGTAATATCATAATATTAATATATTAATGGTCTGGTACCTAAATTTTTACTTTCTCTGCCCATTGCATGACATATTTTAGAGTTGGTGAATCCACAACAACATAAAGTAACATTTCAGTCCCATTCTCTAAAACTGATGAATCAACAAAAACACAAACCCTGTTTTATCTTCACCTTACATATAATCGCACTCCAATAAACCACACTGGGAAGAAGATATATCTGTAAAAGAGTCAGTGAACCCTGTGCTTTAAGGAACTCCATATGTTTTATATCCTTGCATTAATGAGGCATAAAATTGAAACTATGGAGTGAAAAATATAAAAATATGGAAAGGTTTGTTGTTGTTGTTGTTGTTGTTGTTTTTGAGATAGAGTTTTGCTCTTGTTGCCCAGGCTAGAGTCAATGGTCAATGGCATCATTTCGGCTCACCACAACCTCTGCCTCCTGGTTTCAAGTGATTCTCCTGCCTCAGCCTCCCAAGTAGCTGGAATTATAGGCATGCACCACCACGCCAGGCTAATTTTGTATTTTCAGTAGAAACGGGGTTTCTCCATGTTTGTCAGGCTGGTCTCGAATTTCCGACCTCAGGTGATCTGCCCACCTTGCCCTCCCAAAGTGTTGGGATTACAGGTGTGAGCCACCATGCCTGGCAGAAAGTTTTTTTTTAAAGGAATTTATATAAAGTGTGTTTACATTTAGGAGCTGAAGCACTGTTTTCAGAAATGCCAATTTGATACTAGGGATCATCATGCTGTTTTTCCATTACCTTAAACTCAGAAATAAGTGGCTTGGAACTAAAATTATTTACCATTTGGACTTGGAAAGCTTGATCAAAGCAAGACACATATTTAAAAGAGAATCAAGTCTTAAACCAGATTATTAAAAGAGCCCTAAATTTTGTTTCAATCACATATCATAAATAGTTGAACATATTTATTAAAGAGAAATATTTGTACATCATTTCAGCAAACTATTTTGATATTTAATTGGAAATGACAGACCATATTGAAGTTTATTAAAAGAATCTTATTAATAGTAACTTCACAGACACCACAACCACTGCCATAGCCTCCATTAGTAAAACAAAAGGTGAATTTGTGATTTAATAGAATGGGAATAAATAGAATTGAAAACAGGTCCAAATCAGGAATGATGTGGCCAGCTAGACATGAGTTGGGGAAATTTTGATTTTTGCCTTCCTGCAGGTAAAAGAAAAACCAGCAAGCATTGAATCATTCGTTCATAAATTAGAGAGCATTTGTTAAAGAGGACTCCCTTGTGAATAGGCTTGTATGATGGGTTGTGAAAAAAACATAGATATAAATCAAAATAAAGAAATTGTATGCTTCTCTAAATCTTATCCAAGTTTTGGTATAAAAGTTAGACTGGAAACTCCCCAGGATATTTTTTTCTTGGGATGTTTCCAATATGTTTCATTTTCAACTAAGATAGAAAAAACATATCACAAGTCAGTCTTCAGGGCAAATTATGTGAAACCATGAAAATGCAGAAATTTTGTTTGTTTTTCCAATGAAAATTTCTGAAATCTGAAAATGCTAAAGTTCATAATAGAGAGTTCAGATAGCCAGAAACTTCAATCTAATTTACTTAAATCCAATTAAAGAAAGTTATGATAAATGGCTCTCTTATGTAATATTTCTACAGGTAATTTTGTGCTCATCCAGTAGTATGATTTCTGAAACCTGAATATCAACACATGCTTGTAATGTCTTTAGGATATGAAAATCACACATACGTACATATACTTATACACAAACACTCTCTAAAATAACCAGACATTGTTAAAGAGACCCTCTTCTCATACCACAGCTATATTCAAATGATATTTATGAACCATTTAGAGTTCTTCAAATTGTATTGGCCCCTTGGGGTACACTGAAATCACAATCTGTTTATCAGTTTTTTTCTTGGGTTCTGTTATCTGTGTTCTTTGCTTCCATCTGTCTTTTCCTTGGTTTCCTATCCCCATTTTTCCCATACATTATTATTCTCCTTTATTGCCTTTTAATATTTCCCTTAAAAATAGTTTTGCATTTTGAAGTTTGTTTGTTCTTATTCCTTTTTTTAGATGGAATGACAGAGAGGACACTTTCCTAATTGTTTAGTGTGATTATTATAAATATCCAAAATCAGAGGACAAAAGATATGTATGCTAGTGTGATCTGCCATACAGCATAAAACAATGCAATTATTTAAAATCAGACTTTTATATTGTTGTTTATCTTTTATAATTTTCAATAAATGTTAGTCTCATAATTTAAACACAGTTTTATTGAATTTAACATACCTTAAATAATTATTTTATTGTCTTTTTTGTTTCCAGAAGTGAAATGGGTTTCCTTTTAGTCTGCTAAAATATATTTATTTTTACTGACGAGTCAAGTAAGGCTCTATTAGAAATAAGTAGATTATTTACAGAGAAATGGTAAAATCGAAAAGGATCATAAAATTTTTTAATCAAACAATGAATGAATTTTGGGACAACTTATGGAAAACATGGAAAATAGATGTGATAATTTTTAATTTTATCCCTTACTTTCTTTTATACAAGTTTGCTGCAAATGAATTGGGATATTAAAGAAACATTTGCTGAAGAGATTTTCATTATAAAAAAGTTCCAACAAATTATTTTAAAAATATAACTGCTTAGGCAATTCCTAACTTGCTGGGTCCCTCTATCATAAGTCTACACTTCTATCAGTAGACTACACTATATTTCTACTACCTGTTTGGGCACATGAAGTTAGAGTATCTACTTCTAAACTATGTTTTATTTTCTTATAAAAGAGATCAATGATAATCATCTGATTCTGTACCGGATAAAAATTATTCTTCAGGGAGACTGTCTGACATGGGGAAGAGTGAGAATTCTAGAGGCAGATCAGATTGAATCCTGCTTCCAACCATAACAAAACCATGACTTTGGGTACAGTAACCTCTCAGAGACTCCCTCATTTGTTAAAAAGAAAAAAAAAAGATGATAATAATAGTAATATTGACCTTACAGTGTCCTTGTAGGACTCAAAAGAAATGATTGTGTAATGCTCTTTACATAGTTTGTCATGTAGCAACTGTTCAATTACCATCATCATCATGATTAACAATAGTAGCCACACACTGTTTAACACAGGAAAATAGCTCTCAGCAACATAGGAAAATAGATCCAACAGCCTGATTTTTGGAAGTTAATTATACTCATTCTGATTTCTTGTGCATTTTTTTTTTCTTGTGAAAAAGAGTGGTGACACAGAAAACCCTAAAGTTTTGATGGGTTAAGGTGCCTGAAATAATAAGTAATATACAGAAATACCTAGATGAGGACATTTTCCATAAAAATTGGCTTCAAGAACATTAAAATAAATGTCCAATTGCAGAACGTCAATCTGTCTGACAGTGTAAATCTCCTTAAAGCAATTTAATTCAGATTAAAAAGATAACTTGGCTTATGTAGCAGAATGAGGGATCTGTTTCAAATCCATCATGTTAACACTATCAATAACCCACTATGACCCGTGATTGAGTAGTTTTAATTAAGTTCGGTTAGGGTATTGGGGGAAGGGTGCATTATTTAGCCCCTCATTAATAGTTAACGTGATTATTATAAATATCTCTATAACTATTGTAGTTTGAGAATCTTTCTTTTTTTATTGAATTTATTGTTTTCTTTGCTACAGAGCAATACCATTTGGGAAACTCTGTCTCTTAGGAGTTTTAATGCTACCCCACTTCCAGCACTATAAAACAGAGGCCTGCTGTTTTAATCACGCCTCTCTCTCTCTCAATGTTGTTTGCGCCCTGGTACAACCCATCTGCCTTGAATCTAGTGCTCCACTGGGGCTGACACATCTGCCAGCCAGACTACCTTCGTACACAATTACTCAATCCACCGTAAGGCTCTTTAATAGGAAACAAGTGTGACAACGGCAAGCCTCTTTTTTTTTTTCCTCCTCCCTCTTAAACCACAGAGTCAAATAGCTCTAATAGAGATGAAGCTTGATAGATCCGCCCAGGTGTAGGTGAAATGGTAGAGCCTCAGGGCTAATAGATGCTGTGCTCTCACGCTGAAGTTTAGCACTGTGTCCTGTTGGGCTCTGTAGCATCAGTGCGATGGGCTGCTCCTGGTACTGTTACAAAGTGAACACGCTTCTTGCCACTCACGTTTATGCCTAATCCGGAGGGCAACCTGGAGCTAGGTAAGAACAGAACAGCCCTTTGACTTCAACGCATGGACAAAGGACAACGAATACAGTAAGTGGAAAAAATTATCTTTCTTTCTTTTACTTGGGAATTAATTAAGGGTGTTTACTCCCAGGGAATCCTCTAAAGGCTGTGCAAAAGTGAACTAAGACAAAGCTTATGTTCATAACCCCGTGAATTTTCTCCAGTTTCATTTTGCACAATGCCCTGGCACTGTCATTAATACTTAAATACTCCTGAAGTGACTCCTCATTCAGAAGGTCTCGGAAATGAAATGTGGTGCTAATAATACTGTTAATTCAATCCTATATTTTGGCATATTAACTGCTACTTCTGGGTGAAATGTCCTTTATTACTGTCAAAAATGATGGTGGCAAGTGTTTTGTCAGTTTCGAGAGCACACAAAAAATCTTTAAGAAGCACATACCCTTCTTGAAAATGGATTTCACTTTTTTTGCATAACTATACTGCTACATTACTCCTCATACATTGATGTGAGGAATTTGCTTATAATTTTTACTTAACACATCTGTTCTATAGCTTGATCTCTTACTAGAAAAGTGACACTAAAACTCCTTTAAAAGAATATTAGGTTGTAGCAGCAATGACAATGGGAGTGAATTTTAAAACAAACAAAACAAAACAAAAGATCATTTGTCTAATAGCATAAGAAAGTATATTAAAACCAGATGTATGAAATCTCAACGTTGACTTTTTAGTCTTTCATGCTTGGTTTAAAGCAGTCTTCACTTTGCGTTTATTTTGCATTTACAACTTCGGATTCACCATTAAACTATGTTTGAACTTGAAGTTCAGGTTTGATCTACGTACAGCCTTGTTCCTTGAGCCCCCTACTCTGATTTTTACTTGGCTGTGGGGAATCTTTTTACTACCATACCATATATTCTGAATTGTGTTAACAGGCTAACTGTGGTGGACTTTCAGGTGGAATGTCAGCCAATGTAAAAGAATGTGTTTGCTGCTCAAATGTATGATGCTTCATGTAAGAAATAAACATATGCCCTAACAAAGATTCCAGTTATTATTTCTAAATTAATCCATCAAACATTGCGCAAAGCTGATCAGATTAAAGAAAATGCAACAAAAACTGTCCGCACTTCTTATCTATTAATAGTCCTTTGAGTTGATTTTTTAAAATTTAACCATTATTAATTTGAAAAATTAGTCTGGAAGACGTTGTCATCTCAAAAGGCAATGCACATATGTGGAGTAGATAGGCAAAATTAGACAAAACAGTATTGCACTGTTTACATAATTCCCCATCGGCTAATGTTTTGTTTTTATTTTCTAACTATTATAGATGGACATCATTAAAAATGATGATTTAAAAGCCATGACGGTAGAATCCTGATGACTCCTTTGTGTATATTCAGAAATGATTTAGCTTGGATAAAGTTGCTGCTATGAGAGGTTTAATTAATTATTTCTAGTTAAATATATTTCTTTAAGAATTGTATTTGACATTACTGATGGTGGAGTAAACGGAGTTTCACAGTCATTCTTCATGACATACTTTAACCGACAATCGTTGGCATTGAATAGCGGTCAATGTCTACCCCCTACAGGGAGAGATTCTAATTTCACTATGCCTTCCCCAGCACATGAATGCCATAGAGTACAGTTCACACATATGAATGCCGTAACCGTGTCAATGACTTCAACAAGTGCCCCTTAATGAAAAGGTCAGCTCTGTGATTAATAGGAAGCTGGTTTCAAAGGCTGGACCTCACTTCAGCACGGCATTTAGATTTGTTTTTTCTTGATTTACTCCATTTGCCTTTCAAAGTGTAATAAAATCAAGTAGTATTATATCGCACATTTTAATGCATTGTGGTTGCTTTCATATGATAGCAACACAACAGTATATTTGGTTTAGTAAAGAAAAAATAACAACTAAGTGAAAAAAATCAATCGAGCTAATAATTGGCGAATGAAATTTTTACTCTTTATCCAAATGGAGTATATAACCTTTGCTTAAGTTTCAGTTAATTTAATGAACTTTTAAAAGGCTCTGTAGGGATAAAGATAGAGTGGGAAAAAGGTTTGATTTTTTAACCTAAGTTTATTATGCTTAAATGTGCTAGCAAGTGAATATACACAAGTAACTCATGAAGATAGTGATTTTCACTAATGGAGAAAATCATTGATGAATAT
>NW_016812263.1:244368-249253 GCF_001698545.2 Rhinopithecus bieti | reverse complement strand
TTGTTAACAAATATCATAAAGTTAAGGCAATGAATAAATCAAGTGGTCCTTATATATTTAAAATTTTTTTCATGTATTTTCATTTTGTGTCCCTGTAGATTTATCTATACATGTTTTCAAATAAGATTGCAATATAAGTAATTGAAGAATACAAATAATATAAGTATATATACTATATTTATCACATGTGAAAATTGCTATATGCTTAGAGGAAAATCATTAGAAGACATAGGATATATCAACTTATTCTAAGGAATATTCTCTTTGTAATAAATTTTCTTTTTTAACCACATGTCAACACATACAGAACTTAATAACTTCATGTTCACTTATAGTGAAGGAATTATATTAGATATCAAGATTGAAAGTGTAGAAAAAAGGAGTTCAATATTGAATGCTAACATCACACAAGAGGAGTTTTCAACAGCCACTCAAGGAAGAGAAAAATCTAGTACCTCTGTAAAATGGGCACAGTGCTTCCCAGATGTGTCACATTTTGTCAATGGCCACAGCTACGTCTTCTCAGTACTCTATTATTCAAAATTCCATTTTTTTGCTCTGAATTGGAAGCCAACTACTTCCAGAGTTCTAATGAATAACATTAGTGGGGCTCTCACAAAATAAATTCATCAAAACTGCCCTAAACATGCCATGATTTATTTAGTTCTTATAGTCCAATGAAGTAGGTAGCGTTCCTATTCCCATTTGTGAATGCGAAAATGGATTGGTTAAGGGACTTGCTTAGTGTCATGCAGATGGTTTGGCTCTGTGTCCCAACCCAAGTCTCACCATGAATTGTAATAATCCCCATGTGTCAAGGGCAGTACCAGGTGGAGATAATTGAATCATGGGGGCGGTTTCCCTCATGCTGCTCTCCTGATAGTGAGTGAGTTCTCACAAGATCTGATGGTTTGATAAGAGGCTTCCTTCTTTGCTTAGCACTCATTCTGTCTCCTGCCACCCTGTGAAAAGGTGCTTTCTGCCATGATCGTAAGCTTCCTGAGGCCTCCAATGCCATGTGGATCTGTGAGTCAATTAAATCTCTTTTCTTTTTTAAATTATCCTGTCTCGGATATTTCTTCATAGCAGTGTGAGAACAAACTTATATAGGTAGTAAATAGTGTAACTTGGGTTCAAATTAACTTTGCTTGAGGGAAGATGCTACCCCAACCACCGGACTCTACTACCTCTCTAATGGATGACTTCATTATTAGTGAAAAGTTGGCTTTATCTCTGACCATCTTATCTGGACTACTTGAATTTAGAAAGAAGGTAAAGAATGAAATTGATGGAATGCCCAATCAAATAAAGTGTAACTAGTTGGTTGTCAATCAGTGAGTATGATCTCATTCAGGTTACGTCACTCAGTACTTTACCCCATTGTTTTCAGAGGTTTTACTATAGGTAAAGAAGGAGTTACAGTTATATTTCTGACATGTGAGGAAGAGCTGACCCTTCAACTCTCACTCATTTCATATGTCCACACCTGTTAATAGTGGGCCTCTGGGAAGTTTGTCTCCTCAGGGTATTTCCAACCCAGTGATGTCTGGCTGACTGACAAGCAGAGATCACTCTAATCGCAATAGTCTTTCAATGAGAGTCACCTAAACACATTCCCACCTGCAAGGCAGTGGGAAAAAAAAAAAAAAAAAGAGCTGTCAACCACTTTCAAAGACTTTTAGGCCTCGGTTATTCAATAGGACTATCTGGATATTTGTTTTTTGAAAGACAGAATGCCAATTGAATTTTCTCCTTACCTGTGGGGAGTATGTATATATGTATGCATGTGTATGTGTGTGTGTGTGTATATATATACACGCTTGGTGTGTGTGTGTGTATATGTATATACACACACGGTTGGTATATATGTGTGTGTGTGTGTGTGTGTGTATATATATACACACATATATATATACACGCTTGGTAGACTTGTAAAAAACATAGCCTGGAAAACACCTCTTTGTAATATTTCATTTAAAATATAATTTCCTATAACCTACATATGTGGTATGTCTATCTAGTGGAAAACATTCTTCTCAAGACAGACATTCATCATTATGATCGAGATTCTTAGTGAAGATAAAAAAAAAACAAAATATTTTTGACAAAAAAATCCTTATATCTTATATTTTCAACATTATGGGCTTATCCTTTCCCATATAAACACAGCATATTCATTTTAAAGAGTTTTTTTTTTAATTTTTAACAGTCCATATTATTATAATTATTAAACCAATACATAGTTTACTTTTACAAACACAAGCAGACTCATGCAAGGCAAATGGAATGAACATGGGGAAATTCCTTCAAACCTGAACAACCCCAACTCATTTTCTACAAAAGAGTAGGTAGAAATAAATGTTCTTTTAATTCTCATTTTTTCTTTGGTTTGCATAAAAGATATCTAAATATGATCAGCATTTATAAAGTCATACACTATTCTTATTTTTTTAAAGAGAAAAAAACAGTTTTTAGAAACGAATCTCAAGATCCTGGAAAAATTAATCTGTGGTGACAGGATCTGAAAGCTCTAAATACCTTGAGGATTGATGATTACTTAAAAACAGTGGTCAAAGACTTCCTCTATCACTATCATTAGTCAAAGAGATCCACAAGTTAATTTCTTGAAGTTAATCTTATCCTCATAAATCCTTTTTGAATTATCCAGTAACTACTTTATTTTTATTTGTAGGTTCATCTTAAGTGGAAAAGTATTTCTCTCCCACTTTCTGTTCTTACTTGACATTACAAGCCTTTCACCAGGGAACCAGCCTGGAATTAATTCTTAATCTAATTGCTTCTGGCTCATGTTCCAGGGAAATATTGGTAACACTGCAGACCTAGACATTGCTGGTGGACACTTCTATCCAGATCCGGGTGCTAGCTATCTCTGCTCACTTCCACAGTTTCAAACACCCTGAAGTCCCAGCCAGCAGTCACAACAATCAACCCAATTCATGGTTTGGGTCCCTTTGCATGGGGCAGAGCAGTGGGAGGGTCTTGGTCCCAGTTTCCCTACATGACTCAGACTCCTGGCCACCTGCGTCTGGATTTGCAGGCAGCCAAAATCTAATAGTTTTTCATTTCTAGCCCTGCTTAATATTAAATATTTCTTTTCATTTGAGGCCCATTAAAATACCCATTTTTTAAGCATGGGTATACATTTTTATTATTATCATTGCTATATGTTCACAGTAGAAGTTAGCTGCAGGTATGTCTAAAGCAAGAAATCAAGGAGGCATCTAATTAGTAGTAACTTCACTTTTGTTTTATTACTTAATATTGTGCATTTCAAATTTGTATGGAAGAGACAGAGAAGAATCATTAGTATTCTATCTGTACTTCTATTAAAAATTTGAAGATTTAACCTTGTTTTTTCTAGTGAGATGCACTAATATGCTTGAATTTTACATGCTACATAATCATGTTTTCCAATAAATAATATTTTGGTCACTCTGAAATTTATTTTCCTGAAATAAATACTATGAACTATGTGATATATTTCTGTGTTTATAATTATACTTGGCTAACTCACAAATCCAAAATTCTCTAGAAAGAGAATAGTGAGCATTAAGTAAAAATACTGGGGCTTGGGTCTTCTTTGTGGCAATCACTACCTTGTTTTCAAAATGTACAGAATATCCATCATGCAACATTTGTGTGAATACTTGTGAATAAACTTTGCAAAACCATTTGTAAAGTACTATAGGAAATTCTGAGAAGTTATTATAAGATAGAACAGAACACAGGAGCATGCACAAGCCATATATATGATGTTTCATGTAATATGCTTGGTAGACTTGTAAACGATTTTAGATGTAGTATAAGAATAAATGTTTGATGGTTTGATGTAATTTGTTTTTTTGTATTTGTTTTTGTTTTTTTTTGATGCAGAATCTCGCTCTGTCGCCAGGCTGGAATGCAATAGCGCGATCTCGGCTCACTGCAACCTGAAACTCCCTGGTTCAAGTGATTCTCCTTCCTCAGCCTCCCTAGTAGCTGAGATTACAGGCACGTGCCACCACATCCAGCTAATTTTTGTATTTTTAATAGAGACAGGGTTTCACCATGTTGGTCAGGATGGTCTTGATCTTCTGACCTCTTGATCTGCCTGTCTCAGCCTCCCAAAGTGCTGGGATTACAGCTGTGAGCCACTGTGCCCAGCCTGTAATTTGTTTTATATCATATACATCATAATGCCTATTTTCCTTTTTAGATTAAAATATGTCGTAATGATATCTAATCATTAAACATATTTCTGAGTCTAATTTCCATTTCACCAAGGAATCAAAAATTTCTTTCTCTGGCCAAGAAAACACTTATCAAACCTTTTCCCAATTTGTAAACTTCATGAAAGACTCATATTTGATCCATACTATTTCTAAATGAGCCTCTTCTTTATCCCAGTTTTCTACAATTTCGGAAATGAAACAAAGTTAACAATGGGAGCCCCAAATCTTTATTACTTGAAAGTAAGCCCTACAATACTGAACCTTTGAATTAAGTTCGGTTTACCCATTCAATCACAGCTAATATTGGCTTGAAGCATGGTAAAGAAGAGAAAATTGTTAGTACTGGTAAGGATGTCTGAAATTCACATAAAGCGGGAGCAGTAAATCACACTTGCAGTGTCAGCACATTTGGAGGCCTAGGTAAGAAGATTGCTAGAGCCCAGGAGTTCATGACTAGCCTGGGCAACATGGCGAAATCTCACCTCTACAAAAAGTAAATACAAATATTAGGGGTGGTGAGTGCCTGTAGTCCCAGCTACTCAGAAGGCTGAGACAGGAGAATTACTTGACCCCAGGAGGTTGACGCTATAATCAACCATGATCGCCCCACTGCACTCAGCCTGGGTGACAGAGTAAGACCCTTTTTTCAAAAA
>NW_016812263.1:196749-243800 GCF_001698545.2 Rhinopithecus bieti | reverse complement strand
AAAAAAAAAAAAAAAAAAAAAAAAAAAAAAATACATAAAATATTAACATGTATTTTCATGTTTGTTCTCAGCTACCCCATGAAGTAGTACCAAAAAAACTTTGATTTTTTTCACTTCTTAAATAATGATAAAAGTATATTTTATCACATCCAATACTGTGGCCAAATACTTACTTTATACATGAAAATTTGAGTAATGTTAGTTTATGTGCAAACATTTAAATTTTATTTAAAATATTAAAAATATGTTAATAAATTTGGAAAAGGAACATTACTGCAGTAACTACTATGTGTCATGTGACTTACGTTATCTTATGTAATCTTTATATTAATGAATAAAGGTGGATTTGTCATTTGCATTTTACAGATGAGCAATGTGTTCTATTTTCTTGAATTTCTAAAGAAGATTAAGCATACAGAAATCTATTCAGATGACTAATCCAATGATAAAAGCAGTAAATGTGTACAAACATGCCAAGATGCCCACATGCAGTGAAGGTTGCAATAGAAACTGTTTGTATTATAGTTCCATTCCTCTGGACTGGAATTTAGAGACTTGTACTACTTCAATACATTATGATCCTGAAGGATGAGCATACAAACTTTATTTGTATGAGTCATAAGTGTCTTAAGAGCATCAGTATTGCCATCATATTTTGATTCAAGAAACTAGTAATGCCATTCTTTGGAATGTATTCTACTTACTTTTATGAGGATATAATGCTAAAGAAGATGTCACCAGTCGGAAATGCTATATTTTTACATAAAATCTTTACATCCTATGTTAAGGTATATTTACTAATTTCAGTGTTACAATGTGATAAAAACTTGCTCTGTGTGTGTGTGTGAAAGTGAACAAGTGAATATGTGCATACATAAGTAAAACCCTCTACCTGGCAACATTCCTATTAGATATTCCGTAGTGATAGGTTTGTTAAATTAAAAGGAAGAATTTTTATTTTGTTTAAATAACTATAGTCTATAATTTAAAAGCTCTCATCACAAATTTTGTATGCACCAACAAGAAAAATGTATGCATTTAAAATATTTGTTTCCTGTTTTATTCAGACTTTTAATGTCTTGAACATTTAGGTTAACCACTTGCTATTCTCTGCTGCTATAGGAACACTTCTTTTTTATTATTTAATGTGTAACTTTAAACTGTGCTAAAGCTACCCACAGCCTTACACAATGGTCTTCTAGGTAGATTATAATATTTTTAGTACTGTAGTATTACCAGCAGTGTTTTTTGATTTTTTGTTTTGTTTTCTTTTGTTAAGCAGTCCATTTTGGAAATGGTGAACTTTCCTTTTTGACTGTGACAAAACCCAGATTTTCTTTCTTTTTCTTATTTATTTATTTATTTATAACAGAGTTTCACTCTTGTTGCCCAAGCTGGAGTGCAGTGGCGCAATCTCAGCTCACTGCAACCTCTGCCTCCCGGGTTCAAGCGATTCGCCTGCCTCAGCCTCCTGAGTAGCTGGGATTACAGGTGCCCACCACCACACCTCGGTGATTATTTGTACTTTTAGTAGAAACGAGGTTTCACTGTGTTGGCCAGGCTGGTCTCGAACTCCTGACATCAGGTGATCTGCCCGCCTTAGCCTCTCTAAGTGCTGGGATTACAGGCATGAGCTATTACACCTGGCCCAGATTTTGTTTTTTTAAATTAGTATGATATGAGTTGTATATTCCCCACTCAAAGTCTTTGAAAACTTTCATTAACACCTACTCACAAGACTACCATTGGCTACATCTGATGCTACCCTACTCAAAAGATAGAATAAGAATGAACTATGGACCACCAGCAAAGCACCATTGGGGCAACAATGCAGGCAGTCCTTAAGTAGTCCAACAACTCAGGTGCTAGCAGGCAAGGTCAAAATGAGGCAAGTGAGGGAAATTCCCTGATTGAAACCCTCCTTCTCTATAAAAACTGATACCTTTTATAACAAGAGAGACACAGCTTCTAGGATTCCTGCAAGGGGCCTGCCCAGTAAAAATCATCACCATATTCAGGGATACCCAACATTAGGGTTACTATCAGGTATTTACAATTGTCTTAGTCCTGATTCGTTGTAGCAGTTAAGGGTCATTTTTCCTGTAGGCCTATTTTCCTAGCAATGTGGTTGACATTCTAATTTTTATCATTTTCTAGGGGAATGGAACTAGATAGTTAACAAAAGGTCAAATTATCATGAAGTGAAAATTTTATTGTTAGCTCTTTATCCACAGGTAGTTAACAAGGAGTTTGAGAAAATTAATTTTAAGGACTAGCATGGCCTATTCCCATTATGTCTACAAATGCAATCCTGTGCTTTAGTTTATGGTTATAGTTATTGCACATAGGGCTCTCTTTACTTATAGTTTTGATTTGCTTCCAAAACATTTTATGTATGTCTGCCTCTTCTGTAAACTTTAAAAACTACACCTACAAGTAAACATTTCAAAGGGCTGAAAGAGATTTAGATTTGTTAATTAAACATTCCAAGGGTATTTTGTGTCTTTCAGATGAGACTAGACTAAGAAAGTTTGAGACTACACTCCAAAAAAAAAAAAAAACTAGAATTTTGAGTCTATCATGTAACTTTTTGAAATAAATAAGGTTTCATATAAGAAAAGCATAGATTTTCTACCAAAACTCAGGATACTAGTTATGCAGCACCACCTTTAACAGTGGGAAGAGGCTATAACAGGAGCCAGCCATCTAACAGCAGTTGTGGCCACAACAATAATGCCATATATAGGCCACACATGAGGTAGGCATGTCTTAAGGGAAAAATGTGAATGTGGCTGGTACTTGGACTGTTCTATAGGGAAGCAGTGTAATGGACAAATAACACCTTGTAAACTCCTACAGCTATGATCATCAGTGTTTAAAGACTGACTCCAACTGTTTTTTTAGGAAGGGCCCTGGGTTGAACAGTCTCAGAACATTTTAGGTGCTTTTACTATGTTACTGCTAATGCTATTTATTAGATTTTAAAAGCACCACTAAAAATTCAAAAGAATCATATGTCATTAATGAACACTAAATATATGTTGAATAAAATTGAATCTACTAATTTACTGTTTAGGAATAGATATTAGATATATAATAATTATAAAATATATATGCATTTATATGTACATTGTTTCATGATAAATAGAGAATTAATCAAAAGTTTAGAGATTCTACTGTAGTAAAGTCAAAATAAACATGAGTTTGGACAAGTAACATTAATAGCACTTACACACTTCTTACATTAAAAAATTAATAACACTACTTCAATATTTTCACTTGTAAAATGAGAAGTTTGAAATAGANAATGGAGATAGTGCAATGTAATTAGCTGAAAAGAGTGAACTTAATTTACCTTGAATTATGTGTAATAAGAAAAAATGTAGGAAACCATATTTAGCATTACTTAAATAAAAAAAGTATTGCAATTATTTCATATTCCTTTTGAAATCAAAGACAAATTTTGGGGAAATATCAGAGATACACAAAGTTTATACTAGATCTTTTTTCTATTAAACACTGCATTTCTTATTTAACAGATATTGGATTTCAACATCAGTTATAGCTGGCTCTTTCAATTTAGATGAATAATATACTTAAAGCATTTTTGGATTTATTTCCTTTAGGAGAACATTTCAGAGTTACCCTAAAAGAGCTTTGAAATAAGGTTCATTTTAATTAGGTTTGGTCGACCCTGTGCAGCAGAAGCCATTAATAATGAGACGCATGAAAAGGTGAGGGTAGTAAATATTTGAAAGACCAGTGGATCCCTGAAGATTTCGCTTTGCCCTCGTATCTTTTCATTGATCAACCCCACCATTAAGTTGTATCTTTCTTTACTTAGACGCCTTTGGAGCTAGAAAATACAAATAACAGGATTGCTCCTTAGCAAATTTCAAGTGTCAGGAGCTTTATTTTTGACACTCTATCTCTCCTCACACTTTTGCAAAATCAGGGTAACTTCTTTACCTTTCTTTCAAAACAGACACCCTCATGCCATAGGCTTCTTACTGACTTTAGATTTTTCCCAATACTGAACTTCTACCAACATCAGTGTTTCCAATTCATAAAGCTACATGCTATTAAAGTCTTTATTATTACTTTTTTCGGTATTTCTATGCTCTTTCCCACTAATTCCTAAGTCAAAACACATCCTATTTAATATTCACTTCTACATTATGGGAGCAAAGATAATTAAACATAGACACAGTATGTTGAAAAATACAGTTTGATAGGACATCCTTGAATTGATAAAGTTCTAACACTTTGGGGATAATTATATTTTAAAAAAAGAGGACACTTCAAATTCAAAAACAGGTAATTATTCAGTTTCAGAAAAACTCAAAAAGAGATGAATTTCAGTCCAAGGAGCTGAGGGGCCCTTCAATCTTGCCTTAGAGCTCTAATCTTCTGCCCAGGCCGACTCTGACCCTGGGCACTGCTACCTGGACAGCATTCTGGCTGTCAGGAGATCAGGATGTATTAAAATTTGCTATGAATCTCTGGTACTCATTTATCTCTGTCTGTTTTATGCTCAGGCTCTAACATTTTGAAATTAGCTAATGGAAGAAAATTACTGAATGGAAAGATTCCCTACGAGCAGTTTTAAAATTTGCTTTTAATGTTTTTGTGTTACTATTTTTCACCTTCTGCTTCATTCCAGGTGTTTGTCTTCAGTCCCTTACCTTCGCATTCTCTATTTCTAGTATACCTTCCTTCTGCTGTCAAAATCCACTCTTGCAGTTGGAAATTCAGGGAGAGTGAAAGAAGTTAAAATAAAAAACAAACAGGCAAACAAAACCCCCAAAGCCCTGCCTGAATGTTGGTAATTGAGTGAAAGTGAGGCCATTCCATCTATGAAGCACTGTTCTCAGTGTTTTTTTGTAGAAATGAACATTAATTTTGTTTTAGTAAACTTCTTTAATTAATCATGTTGTTGTCATTTAAGGGATCGTGATGCAGTTTGCCTTGAACAACTGCTGGATACTTTAGACCTTATATTATCCTAAACTTTTCTGATTTGCCTCGCTTAAAAAAGTTTGCATTGGATTCACAGTTAATGCACTAACCTAGCTTTGCTTTGGCTATCTGTGTTGTTTTGTTGTTGCTGCTGCTTTAAATTGATCTTGAGATTTTGTGTGCAAAAAAGAGGAACACATGTATATTCCTAACTATTGAGCTTCTTATTTATTAGTATTGTCGTTAAATTGTTGAAGTCATCTTAATGCAGAGCAGAATGTATGGCGCATCATGTCATTGACATATGTTCACATTATTTGGGATTGTATTTTTTTTTTAAAGAATAAGATATAGCTCTTTGACAAACATTAATTTTAAGGTTTATTTTAAATATCCTTCCCGATTTTCTGAAATCTTGAGCTACATAGTATCTTTACCTCCTCTGAATTCTATATCATGTCTCATCTGTGTCATTTATTTGATAGCTGCCCATACTGATGTATTTCCATACCTAGTTCTATTCCCTGCTAGATACTAAGCATTTTTAACACAGGGGCCATGATGTCTACGTTTTTGTGTGCAACACAGCCATGACAAAATAGGTGTTCAATAAGTACTTCTTGATTGAAAGTTGACCATTCCACCCTATAAATGCAGGTTAAAGGGTCTTTACCTACGTCTCTATCCCCCATTTGCTGTTTAATTGGCTATTAGCTAGAACTGATTGATAGACATAAAGACTTTTTTTTTAAGGAATTGACAGCTATGTAAATATAGCACTTAACCTTAAGCACTTAGCCATTAACCTTAATCACTGTCCATTAACCTTAAAGCACCCCAGGTTTCTCCCCTTACAATCCCCCAAAGCAGACCCTACTCGATGCATTTTTTTTTTTACCATGAAAATAATCTTAGTAGAATGTTTTATTGTTCTATGGATAGCTGTAAAATTATATTTTGAAAAGAACACTTGACCTAATTTTTTTTTATAGTTACTAATGTATTTTCCAGATGTCCAAAGAAAGATAAGAAATTGGGAAATTATTTTGTGGAGAACGTTAGTATATATTTGACAAGAGAAGGACTAGAAGATGCTTTTATAAGTATGATTTTACATAAGGTTGATAATCACAAGCATATCATATCATTTCTATTTAACTTAGAAAATTTATTTTAAAATCAATATTTTCTATAGCTATTGCTAAAAAGTTTTAATTATTGTTAATTCCAGGCAGTGGAAGTAGCTAATAATTTTAGAATCGAGATTGATATTTCCTAAAATAATTGTCAACATTATAACTAAGCAAAGAATAATGACGTTCCTTTCTTTAAGCATAACATTTTAGATTTTTTTAAAAATATTATTGGTCCCATAAATCTAACTAATTATATCTGGAAATATTACCTTTTAAAATAATCCTTTGTAGTCTATAAAATCTTATTTTCTCTTTTGGGTGTTTTCACAAAGACCACATAAAATAACTAATTATACATTATTGGAAAGAAACAAAATTTCATGACAGCATATTCCAATTCATTATATTTTTTATATCATGGTTTTATTTTCACCAAGATCTACATTTACAAATTATGAATTTAGTAAAATAACATTACAAAGTTGCAAAAAGTTTTGTGCGTAATTTTATATGCAATTATGTTTTATGACTAATCCTTGGGGTGAAAACAGTAAGTCAGGGAAGTTCCCATTGTATTCTGAACATAATACATCTTAGGGTGAGGTCAGGTAGAGTGTAGGAGGATGGCTGGGGATGGGGAGGTAGAAAGAACACCTTGCTATATTCAGGAAAGCAACTTGATACTAATGGACTGATTATTTTTAGCTTTGCCAGAGTGCTCAGTTTTGTTCCAAGTCCCGCAGGGAACTGACACTAGAAGGTGTGAGCAACTGAGGGCAGGGGAGGGTCTCTCTTACCACTAAATTTCAAAGTATATTTTAACAAATGTGAAATCTCACTGGAATAACAAACCAGTGTAACACGATGACTTCAACTCTAAAAAGATGTTACCTCAACACCAGGCTGCTTAGCTGTTCATTTGGAATTTTACAGTTACCTAACATAAGAGAAAGGTGATAATGAGGGTGACTTGGCAAAACAAAGTCCATGCAGAATGAGCTCCACAAAGGCAAATCAAATGCCAACATTGACCACGTGTTTTGAAAATCAATAAATCAATAACTTTCATGCAAATTGCAGGTCGTATGTTTATTTCACTCACTGAACATTTTCACCATGCAGTCATTCATGACCGAGAGGATGCTCTCGGAGATAGACATATGCTAAGAGGATATTAATTCACTGTTTCATTCTTTATTTTGTAGATCCCACACCCCAACACCTCTATAGATATGGAAATATATCTTAGTTATATAACTATACATTGGCCTTCTTTTCATACAAGATGATGGAAAACAAGCAAATTTAGCTGAGAATCTGAGCAAATAAGTGGGAGTAAATTTCTATCTTTACAGAATGTCTCCTCCAAAATATGCATTTTATTTATTTAAACAACATTGCTTGAGGAACCACTTTATGCAAATAATATTTTAAGTTTTTTTTTTTTTTTTTTTTTTCTTTGAGACAGAGTCTCACTCTGTAGCCCAGGCTGGAGTGCAGTACTGTGACCTCGGCTCACTGCAACTTCTGCCTCCCAGGTTCAAGCGATTCTCCTGCCTCAACCTTCTGCGTAGCTGGGACTACAGGCACCCTCCACCATGCCCAGCTAATTTTTTTCTATTTTTAGTAGAGACGGAATTTCACCATATTGGCCAGGCTGGTCTCGAACTCCTGACCTTGTGATCCGCCCACCTTGGCCCCCCAAAGTGTTGGGATTACAGGAGTGAGCCGCAGCACCTTGCCTATTTTAAGTCCTTTAAATTGTTGAAATGGTTATGTAAACACATGAAGGATGTGTTTTTGAAATCTTTTTTGTTTTTTTTTTTTTTCCGAACACACGGCATATACTCTACCATACTGCTTTTTACTTTACAGAGGAACAACTAGAAGTAAGATAAGTCTCTTTCCTTTAGCACAAGTGTTAAGTGTTGTAAAAGAGGTTAATTAAATACTGGAAAACTGATCAAAATGTTATCTTATTATTTTTTCCTTCAGAACATAGCTAAGAATTATTAATAATGGTAACTATGTCTCTAAGTTACAAGAAATAGCCAACTTAATGTCAGCAAGATGAAGAGCAAAGTATTGATATTGAGCAAGTTTGTTTCTTGCATTGGATTTTCAGCTACAATGTAAAGAATCTGGAATAAATAATTTGTGTTTTGTTTTCTAACTATTTTTTTCTACTTTATCATTTTTTGGTTAATTTATCCATTTTAATTATTGCATCTAAGGAATAAAAGATTTTAATATCTTATTTTTCTAGTTAATAGCAATACAATATATTCAGTATTTATAAATGATAGAATTTTATATTTTTTCAGGGACTTGAATGCCTACAATGTTGTAGGCATTCATGCTATTTGTTGAATGTTGTTTCAATTAATCACTGTGAGTCTAATTTAATGAAACTAACTTCAAGTTTTACTACTCTACTGCATTATTTTCCAGAGTCTACATTGTTGTTTGGCTCTACATTTAGACAACTAAGACACATTGAAAAAAAATTCTTTACTTTCTTTACCTTATTTCTAAGTTCTAAGGAAATATAAAACTTTTATGGAAATTGGAAACTACCATCATGCATATTGTATCTTTCCTGTAAAACTGGCTTTATTTGTATGTTTTACTAAGATGTGTCTTAATCTAGATTCATGTGAAAACCACAGATTAAGTCTACTGTGACAACAAAACCAGTCCAAAAAAATTATGCTGAAACATTTTAGGGAGAATTCCAAAAGTTGAGACTACTCTATGGGGAATAGTTTGCTTTGATCCAAGTGTCTAGGGATGAAAGCAGAAACAAGTGCCACAGGTAATCTGGAGTTCCGTAAGTAAACCCATATTCCTCTACTCGTCATCTGTAAGTTAACAATTTTTTTGCTCAGCACTAGTTACTAACGCTATATTGGAAAAAAAGTAATGCAAATAGGTGGACCTCTGACTTTCCAGCTAAACCACCAGGTTGCTTGTTATGTGAATTTTCTTTTTAAAAGTCAGCCCTTGAAATTCATTTTGTGATCTTTTTTTTTTTTTTTTTTTTTTTTTGAGACGATCTCGCTCGTCCCAAGTGGGCAACGGCAGATTCAGCTCACTGCAAGCTCCGCCCCAGGTCATGCCATTCCCCTGCCTCAGCCTCCCGAGTGCTGGACACAGGCGCCACCGTCGCCCGCTAGTTTTGTATTTTTTAGTAGAGAGGGGTTCACCGGTTACCAGGATGGTCTTCACTCCTGACCTTGTGATTCGCCCACCTCGGCCCAAAGCTGGGATTACCAGGCGAGCCACGCGCCCGCGTGTCGTGATCATATTTTTATGTAAAAGATTTAGGTGAGCTTGTAAAACCTACCCCAACAAAGTCTGCTCTAACATCTGTATGGCTGCTTTTCTCACTTGAGATTTTCTCAACTGCTAAAAATTTAAGGCAATTCTATGTGTTTCACATGAATTTTTTAACCTTAAAACAGCAACCCAACAAACCACCACCACTCCAAAAGCAATGAGAAGGAACAGCGCAAGCACTCATCACATTCACAGACACCCTGACACAGAATGAACAAACAAAACATATAAGCAGGCAGAAAAAACAAACCAACTACAAACACAGACTCTAACAATCCATTATTGCTAGGAAATTTCAGGTTGAACATGTATAGTTTAAAACACACACACACACACACACACATTCACCAGGGAGCATGAGAGGGGCTGGACCACTCCCCCCTTTCCCAGCCCCTGCACCCCTGGGACCCGGCACTCTTGGGGGTGGGGGGAGAAGGGGGAGCAAGAACTCTGGCGCCTCTAGCCCATCTGAGGCCTTAGGTAAGAAGAATGATGTCACAGATGTTTCACTGTTTTTTCTTCATCCTATTTCCTTCTCTTTTCTTAGGACTTTAAATAGTTTTCTCTCTTTATAGTTTCTCTTCACTTTTTTTTTAAACCTCTAACATTTCTCCAAAGCTCTGTGATCCCCTAAAATAGAGAGACAATTCTTCTGACTGAATATAAACATTTATTCCTACTGGTCCTTTGTATTTTATCTCCATTTTTACTGTGGATGGGGCTTATTTTTTTCTCAGGGTAGAAGCAAGGGTGTCAGGATCATCATCAGCACTTCCCATCTCCAGGGATGTATTGAAGAATACTGCCTATTAATTAACAGCTCATGATGTGTCTCACGTTCTGCAGAGGAAGCACTCTATATAAATGCCAAATAGTAATAACTCAGCTTCTTCTTTGGGCTCTGGACCCACCAGCTCTTACACTTTCGATGGGGAAAAAGAGTCATCTTCCTCATTACGCCTACCTAGAAGATACAGTGTCAAGTGTAAAAACTGCTACAAGGAGGAGTAGTCATAAGTATGTCAAAGTGATTTCAAATGTTACCCTGGGAGAGGGGAAAAAAAGGGGGGGGCAGTCCTCAACATATTATCAAAGGAGGGAACTACACAATCTGTACAGGGGAGCATATAGTCCTTTTCTTATCTGGGAAACAACCTGTCTTAGGAACTAGACTCACATTCACTTATTTCAAAGTCTGTCTTCACTACCCAAAAAGGCTTGTCCTAGGTGAAGTTTCTATGCAGTGCTGTTTTTGAAATACAATTTGCCTCTTTTTATTCATTTTTTCATTTAAAATAATAGACTCTTTTCTCCAGCAAAGTTCAGGTCTAGCTCTTTTATTTTCTCTAATCATATCATTTCGTAATTTGATGTTATAGTCAGATAAATCAGAAAGAAACTTATTTCCAAGGCTGAGAGATAAGAAAATTGAGAGTTAGGATTCTCCCACCTCTTAGTAGGTGAGACCGAAAGCCATTGTTGCAGTGATGGAAAACACACAGCCATGGAGGGTTTGGAACTGATTCAGATCTCCAACAAGATCCTGACTTACGTGTGGCTCAGGGATCTGGTCTTTTGCTCAATAAAGGTGTGGAAAATAGAACAATAAAGGTATGGAAAAACGCAGTGTTGTTAATATTTGTCTTTTTAAATTTTCTTAATTTAAAATTTTACTCTTAAAACCAATGTTTAGTATTATTTCTATAATTTTGAGGCTCCTAGTCATTATTTAAAATGTTTTTGTTAGTTTCTGTGCAGTCTGATTAATCAGATATTTATATTTAACTGTTCCATATAAATGAAAATATTTAGGGCAGGAGTGGTGGCTCATGCCTGTAATCTCAGCACTTTGGGAGGCCGAGGAGGGGGAATAACTAGAGGTCAGGAGTTGGAGTCCAGCCTGGCTAATATGGTGAAACCTTGTCTCTACTAAAAATACAAAAATTAGCCAGGCATGGTGGTGCACACCTGTAATTCCAGCTGCTCAGGGGGCAAGAGAATCGCTTGAACTGGGGAGGCAGAGGTTGCAATGAGCCGAGAGTGCACAACTGCACTCCAGACTGGGCAACAGAGTGAGAGTCAATCACAAATAATAATAATAATAATAATAATAATAATAATAATAATACAAAGCTATGGAGTACATAATATTTATCTATAGATGGCATTTTAATATTTCCCAATTCTTTGTTCCTGTGAATAATTTTATTCATTGTAAAGTTATAATTACAGAGAATAAAAAAGTGACTAAACACAAAAATTTATGATAAAACCTTCAGAGGAAATAACAAGGAAGGAAACTAACACTTAAGGAGTATGTAGGTTTCACACACACACACACACACACACACACACACACACACACACCCCATTTCTTTTTTCCCATTAGGCCCAAACAATACTTCTCTGAAGCAAATTTTATATACGGTATTCCAAAGAGATTAAGTACATTGTAGAGTTTCTTATCTAGATCTAGTGGCAGAGCTGTAATTTACACCTAGACCTAATTCCAGAATTGAGTTTTATAACACCAAATATATAGTACCATTTTTACTGCCACTAATGCTGTCACATGACTATCTCTCTAAACTAATAGCAGTATTAAAAACTGTTGTTAATTATATCATCTGCCACTTTGGGAGGTAATACTACTTCTTAAATGTCAATGTTTCCTTTTGTGTGAAGTTTATTTTTCCCTATCATAAGCTACTGATATGATTCTATCGATAGCTTTGGTTTAGTGGGATTATGTTCTTCTGAAATAATGCGGTAAATTATGTAATGCTAACAGTTTAAGAGCAGGATATTGTTTTCCGATTGAGTTCCTCTTATATGATCCTGTGTGGCATATAAGTTTACTTTTAACAGAAGATTTTATTTAGTTCTAAAATATTTAAAGGTATGTTGAAATTTGACAAACATTTAACACTGTATCTGATAGAAATGTGGTTATATGTTTTAGCTGAAAAACAGAAAGAAAGACACACAAAATGCAGATTGAAAGATGAAACAAGCATTGGGAGCTTCATCATACAAATACAATACACATAAAACAATACAAAGCACTAATACGTTTTAGCCTATGCGTCTAATAAGGAAGATGTTAGTTAAGCTCTCCTTGCAATTTAAGATCTACTTCTTTTTTTTTCTTTTTTTTTTTTTTTTTTTTGAGGCGGAGTCTCGCTCTGCCGCCCAGGCTGGAGTGCAGTGGCCGGATCTCAGCTCACTGCAAGCTCCGCCTCCCAGGTTTATGCCATTCTCCTGCCTCAGCCTCCCGAGTAGCTGGGACTACAGGCGCCCGCCACCTCGCCCGGCTAGTTTTTTGTATTTTTTAGTAGAGACGGGGTTTCACCGTGTTAGCCAGGATGGTCTCGATCTCCTTCTTTACCTCAGCTTCTCCTTGTCCCAACCCACATCCCATGAAAGACCAAAGTCCTCCTCAAAATTTCTGCATGTTTCTGAAGCATGTATTCGAGTAGGGGAGTGGGAAAATGCAACTCATGTTTGTCATTGTATCTCTTGACTCCAACCTAACTTTTCCTCAGTTCATGAACAATATTATCATTTTTCTCTTTTACTTATATGAACATGTAATCACATACACTCATGCATGCCTTCTTTTCTATTATAGCCGTATATATTAGCATTTTATTATAGACTGGACACTCATTTTAGGTTAACTAATCCTTAGAGATATATACTATTTATTTATTGAGTTAGTCTCTTAAAACTGTATTAAATGTGGTTAATGATCAGTGTCAGGTCAATTCAATTAATAATAATCATGGGCATTAACCTAAGATACCAAAAGAAAAAAAAAAAAAAAACCTGAAAGTCAGATGATTTGAAGATCCACTAATCCTAATGTGCTTTTTACAATTAGAAGCAGCAAATTTGTATTGGAATAAGGGATCTAAAAAAAGATTTCCCCAGCCAGCCTTATGTATAAAAGTATGTTTCCCTAGAAACCAGGAAAAATATGCATAGAAATATGGATGGTTTAGACTGTTTCTTTTGGTTGGGGAATTGGGGATTTTGTTGCACTCTAGCAATTCCAGGTCTAGATTTCATAACGCTTTCATTCTCTGTTTCTCTCATGAGGATATAAAGCCATTGGGATAGGTTGCTAACACAATTTCTATTTTTATCCCTGAAAAACCTGGTATTATTGTCTCACAAATCTAAGGTTTGCTTTTTTAACATCACTGTAAATTTCAAGGTCTTTTGATTCTTCCCGCATAGACGTGTTTATTTATGCCATAGAAAGACAAGATGTATTGCATTAAGCAACATTTCCAACATTTCATTAAAAATCTTGCACTGAAAAAAGATACTTGAATGTGTCTCCTTTAGGGATGTCCTTATGTCCTTTTAAAGCTTTATGTATCTGTTTAATAAGTGAAATATAAATATAATGAATCAGAAAAGTTGTCAGCCTTTTAAAATAATAGTGAGTCAAGCAGTCACTCTGATCGCTAACCAGAAAAACTGTTGGGGGTGTGGGAACCAACAACATAGTTTATATCAGTTCACCTGCAAGGCTACTCATAAGCATTAATACTTATGATCCAGGACAGAAAAGAAACATTACAGAAGATGGGGGAAAATGACTTAGTCTATGTTTAATAGGCTTCAAAAAGCAGTCTATTTGTGTATTGCTGGTTATGAACCTCAAAGTTTTTGCTGGAATACATAATTAAAACATCCTAATTTCCTATTTCAGTGTATTTGCCTTTTGGAAAGCCTATTAAAATAGGCCCATCTCTCTTTTTTTTCCTGTCCACTATCAGTGTTCCCATCTTTACTGGGTGCAAGCCAGTAGATAATCATAATCTATTTTTCCCTCTGACCCAAATAACTTTACATGTGAAATCCAATTATTTTAAAAAGATGTCAAGTACAGTCTATAAAGAGAAAGAATTAAAATCTTAGGCAGCCTAATGGGTGAATGGGGACGGGTTGAGCTGGGCCTGCTTTTATTCTTTTAGAGTATTCTTCTAGAGTTAATGCTAAGGATTATTGCTAAAAGATAAGTGTTAAAAAAAAAAAGATAATTGGAGAGGAGTTCTGGGATTTGTGTGTATAAACCTTGCTATGTACCACAAGTTAGTAACTATTAGCCATGATCTGTATATGAGCCTTATGTTTTTAGCATCAACTGACAGTCATAGTCTTACATTCATGATGCTTTAAGTTAAACCATTAGGGCACGGCAAAGATAAGACCCATCCACAAAGGCACAGTCTGTACTCTCCCATCTTCTCAACTTCCAGAATTTGTTTTATCAATTTGTTTGTTTTAGCAATGTTTTACGACTGTTACTGTCTTCTTCTGTTCACAGGATCATATATGTCTCCAGAAATGCTTCATCACACAGCTTAGTTCAAATCTAGAATAAAATATATTTTTGATTAGGAAGATAAATTTGACCAAATTAATAGAAATAAAAATGAAGTTTGTTGAGAATATTGTTTTGAAGGAAAACACTTCTCCTTATTTAATTCTGACATTGAAACTTCTGATAATGGAAACAAAAGAGCATTTGTGAATTCTTTAAAATTATAAATATAGTAGAATCCCAGGCACTTAAGAAATCTCCTAACAAGTTTTCTCTCCTTTTCATTCTTTGTTAGATTATCTACTAATAAATTTAGTAATTGGCGAGTACATATTTCCTGTACTAATGATAGAACTGATAAAAGCATTTCAAAATTAATTTTTGTTTAGAATATTTAATGTTTTGTTTCATTTTATCCTTTTTATTTCATTAACAACTAAAAAAATCTAATACCACATAAACATTATTTTATATTATGTTAAACATTTACACTTTTCTAACATTTGTATTCTTCATGAATAGGACAAACTATCAACATGATTTGGAACTAAAATTCATTACTCTCACTATATGTAAGAACTCCTTACCTCTTGGCAATTACAATAGATTTATCACCAATACATCTCATTTTACATTAACAATTAAACCATTTTGTAAAGGGGAGTAAATTGTAGGTGAGAAATAATAGAAATTGATCCAAGTAATTCTTATATTCATTAGAAGAAATGATTTTACTTTCTTCAAAAGCATTTTTTGCATATACTTCATTAAGCACATATAGACAATGATTTAGGTTAACACAAAATCTTAATGATCATAAGTCACCATGGAAAAGCACAAAATATTCCTTATGTTTTGGAACACAAAAGAAGGAAGTAACTCAACCTGCACTTTATTATTTTGTATCAGATGCAAAGCTTTCTCTAAACTTTAAATCCAAGTGAAAGCAGCTGCTAGAAAAATATCATTACACTATACCTTAAGCTACAAAAAACAATTTAATGGTGACATTTTATTTTGTTCAGATGGTCTGCTCTTTTCTTCTGTTTAAACCAGTAAAAGTTATGGAAACTATATCTGGATGAAATCACTGGAAGGTGAAGGTCCATGACTAAAAACATTCTTGAAAGCTTATACAGAGTTACAGTTGAATGGGATAGCGGTACTAACAAGAGCGAAGGTCTCCCAAAGACAGGAAGTAATATTACATCATTTAGCTATTCATATGCATAATCACACATTCTCTTTCCCAGAAAGGAATAGACAGTTTATCATTCAAAAATATCAAAACATAAGACATGGACAGTACTTTTAAAACACATGTGGCATGCTTTTCAGTTCAGCCTGTTCTTATTTTATAAATGAAATAATCAATTTTCTATCCTCAGCAGATCAAAAATTTTCTTTACTTTTCCACCATTTGGTTTACTTTTCCTGAAATAAAATAAAAAAGAGAAAATCACCTATGCTTTTACTATATGTGGTTACCTATATAACCACAAGCAAAACTTGAAAACTAAAATTTAACACTAAGATTGACCTAGCCGTTACGAAATAAGAGCATTTTACTAAAGAGAATCATTTTTCTAAAAAAAAGAAAATGAAAACTATTCTTGATATAAATCTAATACTTATAAATCTTTATTAGAAAACTTGGGAATCAGATTGTTTAGCACAAATTTATACTGAACATGAAGGTAAGAAATCTCTTTGTCTCACACCTATTTTAATTCATTCTTCTTGACTGATATTAACATGAGTTCCTTAGTTTACTCATTCAGAATTTATACATTAGCTCTAAAGAGGACTCGTGGTAAAAGTTATAGATAACAAAAACCATTGACTTTAATAGTTGATAACAACAAGGAGAAGGAGCAGTCCAAGTTAATGTTGTTGGTGCGACTAGTGTGACAGAAGTATTAAAAAAAGATCAAAACTTTATGACATCTAAGAACCTCGCAAAGTGCTTTTGTAATGACCTTAAATGCAGTAAACTAGGCACCTGCTATGGATTGTAGTTACAACCTTTACATAAATAAGACCGTCTTACCACTTATGAATGAGTCCCAGGTGGTACTGGCACAGCTTGGTCACATCTGCTAGGTCTTAGGAAGATGGGAAAAAGGGCTCTGCATACTGGCATTGTACCACATGATTTTGCACAATGAAAACTTTGCACACATAAGAAATTCAAAATATCCCCAAATGTGGGGGAAGAGAGTGCTCCAATTTAAAAATACAGTATTGGGTTCTACCAACAAGTAACTTTTTCTCCCTGGTTTTAAATTTTCCAGACTCTTCAATGAGTTTGTTGGACTAAATTATTTCCAAGGATTTACTCTCTAGAATTTTTAGCAGCATTTAATTTCATTAGTGGGAGCCTACATACAGTCTATCACTTACTCATTCAACAAAAATTTTTCTTGGTAGGGCTTGATAAATAAACACAGTCTCTGCCTTGAGCCCAAAGTTATAGCAGGCAAGACAGAAATGTAAATAGAGTATTAGAAAATATGAAAATACTATAATCATGTTATACACATACATGTTGAAGGAAATGCTTTAAGTCTTTTGGTGAGGTTAAGAAAGTAGCTGTCTTGAACAAGAATTCATTAGGTATTTTATATCAAAAAAATAAAATAAAATAAAAAAAGGAAGGTTGTTTCCGGTAGAGAAAATGGTCAGTGTGAAGGCAGGAGGTGAGGAAAGTTTGGTAAATGGAAAGAGTTCTTAGAAAGTCAATGATGTTGGGATGCATTGAAAACAGGAAAATAGCTTTAAAAGTAGACAGAGGCAAGATCATAAAAGAAATTGGATAGGAAGTCATAGTCCAGTGTTTAGGGTCATGGACTCAGAGTCCGGTGCCTGGAATTGATTTTTTCTTTTTTCTTTTTTCTTTTTTTTTTAAGCCAGAGTCTCACTGTGTCACCCAGGCTGGAGTGCAGTGGTGTGCTCTCAGCTCCCTGCAATCTCCGCCTCCCAGGTTCAAGCAATTCTCCTGCCTCAGCCTCCCGAGTAGCTGGGACTACAGGTGTGCACCAACATATCCAGCTAATTTTTTGTATGTTTAGTAGAGATGAGGTTTCACCATGTTCGTCAGGATGGTCTCGATCTCCTGACCTCGTGATCCATCCTGCCTTGGCCTTCCAAAGTGCTGGGATTACAGGCATGAGCCACTGTGCCCGGCCCTGGAATTGATTTCTACTTTAGTCATTTATGAGGTCTACAACTTAGGAAAATATATTTAATTTATCTTAACCTCAGTTTCCACAAGTGCATAAAGATGATTAGATTTGTCTCTCTTATGGGGTTGTGCTAAAGAGTAAATCAGATCATGCATACTGATATTGAAACTTCAACTAAATACCAAAATCCCGAAAAAGTTATATTTAAAATTGACAAACTGAATCATCACATGCAGATGTATGAGGGAAATTTCTGAACACCAATAATCCAGTTTGAAACTATTTATGGGCTGAGAGAGAAGACTGAGGAGGAGAGTTTATGAAGAACTTTCTTTGAAAAGAGTAGTTACCAACCTGTAGGCATCTATTCCTATTAAAGTGAGGGATAAAGTGGTGCTACCTCTATCACCTCAAGCTCACAAAGGGAAACTACAGGTAGGAGAAGATCCTAGCTGGCGACTCACTCACAAAGTCGCCCCAGTAGAAACAATCAACTTCTAGCTTCTTCCAGGTCCAGGGTACCATCTAATCTTCCAGCCTGAGGTTGGCCTGTGCAGTCATATGGGAGAAGATTTGATGGTAAGTCAGGTTCATCTTGGATGGAGACTTACATTCTAATACAAAATTGAGGCTATGTTTTCAGATTTCAGAGATCATAGAGCTATCTCTTACTTAAGAAAGAGCAGAGAGTTAATAGGCCTGGTAGAATTTGCTTCCATGGATAGGGAAACATAATCTTCATTTAAAAATGTTTTTGAAAAGTAGTTGGAGGGCTGGTACGGTGGCTCACACCTGTAATCCCAACACTTTGGGAGGCTGAGGCAGGTGGATCACCCGAGGTCAGGAGTTCGAGACCAGCCTGGCCAATGTGGCGAAGCCCCGTCTCTACTAAAAATACAAAAATTAGCCAGGTGTGGTGGTGGGCACCTGTAATCACAGCTACTCAGGAGCCTGAGGCAGGAGAATCACTTGAACCAGGGAGGCGGAGGTTGCAGTGAGCCAAGATCTGCCACTGAACTCCAGCCTAGGAGACAAGAACAAAACTCTGTCTCAAACAAAAACAAACAAACAAAAAACCCAATAACAACAAAAAAGAAAAGTAGTTGGAGACAAAAACTAAGTTGCATTTTGATTACGTCACAGACTGACTTGTTGCAAATACTGGATTCGCATTAAAACAACAAAAATGTGATTGGCATGGAGTGAGTGATGAATACCTGAGATGTCAGCTATGTCAAACTGTGAAGTGTGTCCTGGATAAATTGTGAAGCCATTATAAGGAAATAAAAGTGATCAGCTTCATATAGAAGATAGTTTTGAGATAAAGTTGGGATAAATATATTGGGGAAGAGGAGGAAATTAGAGGCAAGAAGCTCTTCAGGAAACTATATAATACCCTCCAAAGAAATATTGATGCTTATCATGAAGGCAGTAAGTAGTCAAAATGAGTAGAGTAGATTTGGTAAATATTTAGAAGGTAGAATATAGGGCCCAAGGATGGACCTTGAAATAAAGCAAATGAAAAATATAGAATGACTTTTCTGGGTCTCTGGCTTATGTATTAAAAATTAAATAAAGAGAAATCAAGTATTTTATTTGTTGTATGTTGAGTTTGGGATCTTTTTAAGAGTTTCAGATAAACATTTGCAGTTAGAAATAATCATCCATATTTAGAAAGCAAGACTACATTCGAAATACAAAATGGAAATTTTCTGTATTTATGTGGTAATAGCATACAGGAGAACACATATGAATAAATATAAAAAATCAGAAAAGAGAGTCAATAATAGATCTACATACATTGTATCTGAAAGCAACCTCAGAGACAATTTAGCACTTGGTTTTCAATGTTCTTTAGCCTCATTATATGTCTAACATATACAAGAGAAAAAAATTGAGTTATTTGATTGGGATATGGATGAGGATCCTTGCCAATACAGTCAATGATTATCCAATTTGAAGACCCTGCTATTCCTACAGAATATTTAGAACTCCCAGGATCAATTAGAAAACCACTGGTTGTATATAATCTTCCTAATTAATATACATGAAACTGATACTAGAAAAAATTAGGTTATTTGCTTAATGTTGCATGAAATCCAGACACATTTATATACAATTATAGAATTCAATAATGGTAGAGTAAAATCTTCAGGACTTCTTATCTTTAAGTCTTTTTATCTTTTAGGGCCATACAGAAGATGGCTTTTATGTGACAGTCTCTGGGTCTTTATGTTTACACCTCACATAGGTCCCTGTTTCCAGAAAAAACTTCTGTATAGTCATGTAGCCTTGAAACAATTCTTCCTACTTTAAACATCTCTTTCTTTATTACATCGATAGGAATACATGACCGTGATTCAGAAAATTAAAATGATATCGACTATATTATGAGAAGTTTATTTTCTCATACCTCTGTCTTCCAAAACCAACTAAATATGACTTTCATATATTTCTTAGTTATTCCTAACTTTCCCCATCTTTGATATCTGTTCTCTCTAAGCTAATTTCTATGCATTGATTACAATGATGTTTTGAAAACAAAACACAGATCATATTACTATTCAGCTTAAAACCTTTTAATGGATTTCTATGGCAATTGGAGGAAAATGTAAATTTGTACCATGAATTTTAAGGTTCCAAATGATGTATTTCTTGCCTACCTCTGCCATTATTTCACTCCAGGAGTTATTTCATTTTTTCATTTACTTCTTCATTCTTAAACCTATAAAAAGTGCTATTTTAATTTAGGTCGTTGTTTTGGTTCTATTTTCTGCCTAGAAGTTTCTTTCCCCATATCTTCCCAGGCAAGCTCTTTATTCTTCAGAGCTCAGCTTAAATCTCAGTTCCTCAAAGCAACTTTCTCTTACATCTTCACTTCATTATAACTTAATGCACAATTTTGGGATGAAATATTTGAGTTCCACTTTGTGTTCTGCAACTCGCTTGTGATGCAAACTCAGGCACATAACATTATGAACATTGCTTAGGCTGAGAAAATATGGCTAGCATTACTTTATTGTCAGGGTTGTAGTAAAATTGAGTTGAATACAGGAAAACGGTTATCTGTGTTAATTTCTGTTTTCTGTTTCTCCTGAGATTAAAATGAATTCGAGTTACATTTTTTTTGAGTTTAAAGATGAGGAAAACTAGGAATATGAGCATTTGAATTGAAAATTATGTCAAAGGATGAGTAACATTTTTAGATCATCAGCCATGCCCAGGACCTACCATTAATTAATTAATCCATTCATTCTTTATTCATTAATGCTAAGTGTTCACTATATATCAGGTACTGACCTTGTCCCTGGAAGAATAACAGTGGCATACAAAATATATAGAGGAAAAAGTACATGATTATATTGTAATATATGTTAGGAATAAAATTATATGTTTTATGGGAAAAGGAAGGAAGGGAAGGAGGGAGGAAAGTGGGAGGGATGAGGGAGGGATGGCAGGATAGTTTTATATATGTTCAATTTTAGTTGATTCTGAGAAGTTGAACAGGTGTTTAACAGGGAGAAGAAAAGCCATTCCAAACAGAAATCCAAGGATGAAACCACAGCAAATTCTAACACTGACAAGAATGCAGTAAGAAGCTTCAGAAGCGAGTTTTAAGGAACAAAGGTCAAAGCTAAATAGTTACAAAACTATTTTCAAAGCTAAATAGTTACAAAAACCGCCAGGCGTGGTGGCTTCCACCTGTAATCCCAGCACTTTGGGAGGCCTAGGCAGGTGGATCACGAGGTCAGGAGATCGGGACTATCCTGGTTAATATGGTGAAACCCTGTCTCTACTAAAAATACCAAAAATTAGCCGGACGTGTAGTCCCAGTTACTTAGGAGGCTGAGGCAGGAGAATGGCGTGAATCCCGGAGGCAGAGCTTGCAGTGAACCGAGATCGCGCCACTGCACTCCAGCCTGGACGACAGAGTGAGACTGTCTCAAAAATAAATTAAATAAATAAATAAATAAATAAATAAAATAAAAAACTTCATTACAAAAAACTAAAGTAGTGATAAGCTTTGAATATGAGGAGGTGTCTGGTAAATCTTTGAACAATTATTGCCTTAGAATAATGAACGCAGAATGTAGATTCTGAGTGCTGAGGAAAGAGAGATGTTAAAAAATGGAAAAGAGTAGAACTGCAGATTCAATACTTTGGTGATTATTTAAAAAAAGTAAAACATTAAGTGAAAATGTGTAGAAACTACAGTAGTGAGAAGAAGTTCATTAAGATGGAAGAAATTTCTAATCATAAGAGCAAGGGCTAGTAAACACAGGACATCTGAAAATACAAGTAATCAAGGCCTTGGTGGAAGAACTCAGACACCTTTCTCCATGGAAAGAGATGAGGATTTCCATCATAGATATTTTGAGACCTTGTGAGTTGAACAACTGCTATCTATCTATCTATCTAGCTAGCTAGCTAGCTATCACTATAGCTATGTTGATGTTCTTTCTCGACAATTTTTCACCAAACCCCTCGTATCTCCTTTACTGTGGGTCCAGTGTGGTTACATGCTAAAAAGGTGAACTTTTCTACTAGAGTAGGTATTCACACATGATGCCTACTTTCTTCTTTAGAACAGGCCTTTATTATTACAGATCCACTTAAAATAAAGATCTAAGGAACATGACTAATTAAGAGTGCCAGACTGTGAGGAAGAATAAATGTGATTTAAAGGAAACCAGCCAGACCAAAGCACAGACCATAGCTATTCTAATTTCAAAAATAAGAGTCTGTAATGATCCTGTGGAGCTAGTGTCAGTATCAGTGATCATGGAAAATTAGTTCCTCACATTCTTTCAGGGACATGTTGGCTTCTTCACATCAAATTCCTTGGGAAGACTCCAGAAGTCACAGTTGTTATATGTAAAATTTTGTCATTTCTTGTTACTTGATTAATTTCAGCTCCCTAAATTATATGCTATACTATAAAATATTGCAGTAATGATATCCTGAAAATGTAATATTCGCTGAAAATCAGGCCATATATCTTTTTTAAATTCCTCAGAATGCTTCAGTAATAAGGTATATTTTTATGAGAAAAAAGTCATCCAATAAATAACATGTCAATGCTTAATGCTATATGGGAAAATGCTTTATAAATGTTAAGGGGCTAGTCTTGTATGAGACATCGTATATTCACAAAGAGAGAGATTATTAATATATATTGGTTATCACCAATGCTTAAAAATATCAGACAGAGACTTTGAGAGAGTTAAATATCAAAAGAGATGTTCAGAAGCCTGAATATCACATCATTTTAACAATATGGCTAGGCAGTAGAATCTTCCTAAAACCTCCAAATCCTACTGCTGAAACACTAGTCTTTATGTCCAAGATGGTTAACATAAATTGTAAAAGAGTTGAACAATGTAGAATTAAATGAGAAATAAGATTCAGAGAAGAATATAATAAATCTTAAATTTGTCATACATAAGCGTGAAACAAATCCACTTTCTCAATGTGCTTTAGTTTTTTTTTTTCTGTATGAATCAAATATACCCTAATAGTTTATGAATTAGCTGAACAGTAATAGATTATGTATTCTAAAGTGGATTTAACCCTTGTCTGAATGTCATTGTTTAGGTCCCAAAAGGTTTGTACATAATTTAAAGGAAGGTGGTAATGGCAGACATCTCCATTGTTTTTTCAAGGCCTTTGCTTGATTATAATTCACAAAATACTATCTCTTCATGCATAAGTCTCCTAAATTATGCATCGAAGTTTGTCTTCTTTAAAAGAAGGGAAGACAGCTGTAAAAAAAAAAAAAGCTTTCCAAGTATTTATGCATCAAAATACATATTCATGATGGAAAATTACCCACCAAAATGTGCTTTTTTCAAGGGGCAACATTATAATTTTGAAAAAGTTACAACCTGTCTTTATACTGTGGTATTGTGTCCTTCCTGGAGGGACACAGTAGGACGTTCAGTGGATATCATTGAATTTTCACTCTGTTTGAATTAAGGATGCAAATGACTGAAACATAAGGCAGCTGCAGACTGCTTACCAAGAACATTTATCAACATATTTAATCGGCAATTCATTTCACATCCCATGTATAGAAGATCATGTCTATTACATGGCATTTAGGATGAAGCTTATTGAAGCACATCACCCTTTTTTAAATAAGCAACATTCCTTTACCCGATGAATTTTAAGTTTCCATTTGGGCTGATAAATAATTTTAAAGAAAGGGAAGTATTTTAAAAGTATTGGAATAAATAACCCTGCTGTTCAACTGTATGTTTTGGGACTTCTCTTGGTTTGAAATGTAAGGCAATCTCTATGTATGAGTATTGGCATTTTCATGAAGCTATGTGACTCAGTTTTGCACTTTGGAGTACTTAGGTGTCAGTTACAGGTAGTCACAAAATAACACCTGAACCCAGGAAGCTGAAGCCCTGGCTCTTTCGACTTCCTTTTTGATCCTCAGCTTCCTTGTTTTTGAATAGGGACAAATCTCTGTCTATCCATAGAGCTTTGTGTATATTAAACTGCATAGCATATGGTAAAGTTTTGGTTAAAATGTAAAACACTGATCAAACAGGAAAGTATATTATAATTCAAATTGCTGGTTTCCAGGTTATGGTCAACCAGTGAACTGGAAACTGTGCAAAGGCTATTATGCCTTTAAATTGTGAATAATCATTTAACTTGATTTTATCAAGTGGTAAGATTTAAGGAGTAAATGAGTTTATATTATTTTCTTCATGGCTAAATGGTAGAAAAATAGATACATAGTAAACTTTAAGTTGCATAAGCATGGTCCAAAATGACTATTAATATTATTCTTTCTTCTCACTTTTTTTTTCTGAGAATTGATTTGCAAATTATAGCTCCACATGCTTCATTATATTTTTGGAAAATGCCCAAAAACGTAAGTCCTGACACAAAGATGAGCACTATATGACTAGTTCCTGAATATGTTAGGAAAATGGAGCCAAACATTTATCCAGTTGATTTCTTTGACTTTTCTATTTGCAGAATTAGAAAATCTATCAGAAAGATGCATCCAGGATTATAATAATTTCTTTACATTGGTTTAAAACATTCTACACCAAAAATTCTTAACATTTTGAAAAGTAGAAGTAAAACATTATTGAACTGAATTGATGAAATCCTGCCTAATGTCTCTGAAAAGTTATATGTGATAAGAATTAGGGGTGTTTTTGGTTGTTTGAGACAAAATCTCACTGTATCTCCTGGGCTGCAGTGCAGTGATGCTATCTCAGCTCACTGCAGCCTTGACCTCCCAGACTCAAGCGATCTTCCCACCTCGGACTTCTGAGTAGCTGGAACTACAGGTATGTGCCACCATGTCTCGTTAATGTTTGTATTTTTTTATTGACAGGGTTTTGCCATGTTGCGCAGGCTGTTCTCAAACTCCTGAGCTCAAGTGATTCACCTGCCTTGGCCTCCCAGAGTTCTAGGATTACAGGTGTGAGTCACCATGCTCTGCCAGGATTAAATATTTTATTAATCAACTCAAAATTGATTTGGAGAAAAATTTATTCTTTAAGATTATTAAAGTTATCTAAGGAAATCATAAAACCTTTATTGAATGCAAAATCACTTTTAGGCTGTCAAGTAAATCTTCAGGAAATTTGTGATTCAGATCCTGTATTTCTTTCAATTCTTCTGTTATTTATTTTCTTCACACTATTGATTTGACTATCTAGTTTATTTCATCTCTACTAACATTAATAGCATTTACTGTTTGCCTGCTACAAAGGTTACTAGTTATTGTTTGGAAAAAATCTTAACCTTTTTTTTTTTTTTTTGAGACGGCGTCTAGCTCTGTCTCGCCCAGGCTGGAGTGCAGTGGCCGGATCTCAGCTCACTGCAAGCTCCGCCTCCCGGGTTTATGCCATTCTCCTGCCTCAGCCTCCCATGTAGCTGGGACTACAGGCGCCCGCCACCTCGCCCGGCTAGATTTTGTGTTTTTTAGTAGAGACGGGGTTTCACCGTGTTAGCCAGGATGGTCTTGATCTCCTGACCTCGTGATCCGCCTGTCTGGGCCTCCCAAAGTGCTGAGATTACAGGCTTGAGTCACCGCGCCTGGCCAAATCTTAACTTTTTAGAGAGAATTGTAAACAATTGCAACTCATCATTACTACTTTTGGTGTATTATAGGAAATAAAACACAAAGTGTAATAATCAGCATTCTGTGGAGAATTTCTTTTGTATCAAAAGATCTAGTGTGAATCCTTCTTACTTTTAATATTTCAGTAGCTACATTATCTCCTTTTCAAACTTTCAGAAAGTGTTTAGAGATATGAGTATGTGTTTTTAACTGCAACTCATTTATCATCTTATGTGGCCTTTTTTTCCTAATACCACATCAAACATGACAGTAAGTGACATGCTGGAAAAGTAATGGGTCCTTAGGTGATATTTATAGAGTCAGAACAAAATTATACATATATAAAATAAAAAAGCAGGTGCTGGGAGGGTGATGATATTAGTGCTCCAGACACAAATGAATTTTATTAAGAGCTGGGAGATGGTGAGTCAAAAAATAATTTTCAGAGGTTGAGAAAGGTAGCAGAAGAAGAGAATGAAGAGGAGTTGGCTAATGAGTACAAAAATATGATTAAATAAAAGGAACAAGTTCTAGTATTCAATAGTAAAGCAGGAAAGCTATAGTTAACAATAACATATTATATTTTTTAAAGTACTGAAGGAATCAGAATGTTCTCGAAACAAAGAAAAAATAAATATTTGAAGTGATGGATATCCCGATTACCCTGATTTAATCCTTCAACATTGTATGCATGTATCAAAATATCACAGATACCACCAAAATATGATCAACTATGACATATCAATAAGCAAAAGTGATTTCTGGTGATGACAAGGCAGAGAAGTGGGAGGATTCTAGTAACAAACCTGACAGGCTAGAGGATCTTTCTTCAAAGAAAGGGAAGACAAAAAGTCAGAAATCTAAGTTTCAGGTGTACAACATATGTAAGATGAAAAATAAATAATTCTACTGGAGTACATTAGCAAATGAAATCAAAATTCAAAAAAATATATACCTCCTATTAAATAGATTTTGTATGATTTAAATAGCAACAATAGTTAAAATTGACTGATAATATTTTCTCTGAATTAATATGGCAATAATATGTTGAATAATACTAAAGTTAAGTGAAGATGTTTTTGATCATGAATTTTCTTTATTTAAAGAGAGACACAAATAAAAGCTGGTGTACATGTTAAATTAACAGCCAAGATGTATTCTTTTTACGAAAAAATTACAGAAGGAAACTCACTCCCTTGATATAAACGTGAAGCATTGCCTATAAACATGAGGCATGCCATATCACAAACTCAGAATCTTCCCATGCACATAATGCTTCTGTGACTAGAGTAATTATTCATAAAATTTGAATATGTCATCCTCAAACAGAGCTTAAGGTAACATCAACACAACTGAAGAAACAGGTTGTAAGCATAAAGTCTTACCTAAGACTGCATAATGGATCAGTGGAAGTACTAAGACTAAAAGTCAGTTATACTTAGATCCTGGTCACTTACCAAGGTGACTTTCTTCATTTCCTTTACATCAGTTAATACATTTATTTGTTTATCTATCTGTTTGTTACCTTCCCATACACCAGTTAACATATGATGTATATATTTGTTTCCATAGCTACATAAGCGAATTTTTTTGTCTAATAATTATCTTTCTCTAATGATTGGTTGACCAATATATTTGAGAAGAAATTAAGAATAGTTAGAAATGTATTTTCTCTTACTTACAATTAGGTATATTTTTATTCTCAAGTCAGAACATTTCAAATGGATAATCAGAGGTTCATTATGTCATGTTACATTCAGTAAATGTAATAGTTGATTAAACAGGAACATTTGAGATTATGTTTTTTAATCTGGCAGAAATGCCTCATCTAAACAAAATATTTTCTAGTCCCATTTTCAAAGGATTCATTGGGCAAAACATCAATTCAATTAAAAGTTCTTTAAATTTAAATTACTTTAATTATAACATAAGCACTATTTTGAATTGTCACAGTCACTAAAAAAAAAAAAAAAAAAGTAAAAGGCAAATCATCCTCTTCTAAATATCAAATCTTTCACCACTGACTGCAGCTCCTTACCTAGTATTAGCAACTTCCAACGAGTTTGCTCTGCGTGTAGATTTTGATTACTCATGAGAGAGCACAGGAGCTGCAAAACTGAAATTTGTAAAATTGTCTTGGATAGTGATGAAATATACAATGTATTGGTATATACGAACAAGAGTATATTTGTGCTTGTGGAATAACTGACCTGGGAGAAACTAGAAAATTGCCATTTTTCCTATTCATCCACTCGTCCTAACACTTCATTCACACTAGCAACAATCTTATCAGATTTTTTTTCAATGGTACCAGTTACGTCATTGGGAAATTTGAGACAGGGGTCTACCCATTTTTGATACCAAAATGCAAGCATATTTACATAAGCAATATATAAATATACTGCTTTTCTTACCCAAAGCAATATGCTTGCTATCTGAAAACCTGAATTGGAGTATCCTGGCTTTATCACTTATTAGCTGACGTTAGCAAGTAACTTAGAGTCCATTAGCCTCAGTTGTTTTATTTATCATCATAGTGAATATATGAAGATTTAACTTACAAAATTGCTCAAAGGTTAAAAGAATCTTTTTAAACATTTTCTACAAATGGATTATATTTGCCTTATGTTTGTTTATGTACCCCTACAAAGCATTGAAGTAGCATTCTAGATACTAAACGTAAATAAAGCCAAATATAACATGGTTCTTTGTTTTATTTTTTAAAATGATAACTTTGTTTTTCAATTGAACAATTTACCAATGACGTTATTTTCTAAAGGCTTTACTGTATGTTGTAGTTACCTAAATCTAGGTATGTAGTTACCTAAATCAATATATTAATGATTATTAAACAATCAATATTTACAAAATGTAAATCTTTCTATTTGATTAATGTCAGACTTCTAGTTTTACATGGTTGAATGATTATCATTTGGTATCTGGCCCATTCAAAGTTAAATGGTTAAAAGATGGTGCTTTTAAAATCTCTTACTTAATCAGGGTGTCTGATATATGAATGCTAAAAAATTGATGAATGACTCCTGTATTGATTTAGAATTCCAAGAGTACTATGAATTAGATTATTCTTTGGGCCTTCAACACAGAATAATAGATTTTACCATATTAAGACTTTATCCACCTCCTACTCCCCAAATCAACTTGATTCAAAGCAACCTGTATGTTGGAATATCTAATTTATTTTTATAAGCATGTCTTTATAAGCACAGAGGATTTAAAAAAGGAGGATATTTTCTTTTTAAAAATTTTTTTTTCATAAGAGATCTTAAGTTGTGAATTGCATGAAATAATTTCGAATATCATCTCAAACATCCTTACTTTTAGTCATCTCATTCACAAGTGTTAAATCCACTTTAAGGCCTGAATTGCCAAGGATCACATAAATTGGGTAGCTGCCAAATTTCCATTTCAGTTTATGCTGTGTAGACAGAATATGTATCCATATGACCTTCATGAATCAGCTATTCAGCTGTCTCACAAGCTATTTCAGCTATCGCCTATTGCACTGCAAAAAGAGTATTTCATTACGCCCCGAAATTTAGAGTATTTTTTATGTCACTACACTCTCGGTTAACCATCTTTTTCTGATATTTTTCCCTCTCCCATATACTCAACTCTCGCCGCGAACAACCATACGTTACCTCCTGCTGCAAATCTCTGGCAATACCAACGCTTTGCCCTCAAACTTCTCTAGAACGTGGTTTACCAGTTATGAATTCCGCTAGCACCGCGCAAAAGTTCTTATTACTATAGTTCTAAACTTAAGAATACTCTTAATTCGTTCAGCACAAATGTATTTTCTTAATAAGCTTCAGACCCAAACTATCAAGAATCATTCACAATTGAAATTATACCGAAATTATCAGCTGTTTGAAAAAAAAAATCTTCAAATGAAGAATTGAGTTTGCCAACTGTTTGATTCAGCTACCTCTAACTTGCGCTTCTTAAAAGTAGCATGGTAATGATCATGTTACCTATCTCATACGGCCGACGCCAACCCCACGGAGGCGTGTCTTAAGTTTTTATTGTGAAAGAGGTTATACAAATATTTGTTACATTATATTCAATTACATATTTGACACATTTATTGAACCTTTGTTCTTTTTTTTTTTTTTTTTCTATTAGTCTTAACTACAGGCCTTGTCAATATTATTGTTCAATGGGATGGAAAATATTAAATAAAGTAGTTTTTAAATGGCCTTTGTAAAGAGAACATTGAAGTCCATATTTGAGAAAGAATGCATTGAAAGATTGTAACTTGATATACATGTCTTATGTGAAACTATATTTATTCTTAATCTTAAACTACGCGTTTTATTTTTAAACATTTTTCAGAAAGAGCTATTGCTTGCCCCACCCTTAACTTCAGTAAAAAATTAAAAGTAAGAGTATCATTTTCTGTCATATTCTTGTTGAAAAATGATGCTTTCAGATTTTAACCCAAAAATTCAGCTTTCTAAATAGAAAGGAATTACATATATACAATGCCTATCTACTTAAATTGATAAAAAATGAATTCAATGTATCAAAACGAGAACTATGACGGGCTAATACAGCATATCAGTGTCATTTGAGAGAGTTTCATTTTTTATGTATTTTGTCTTATAGTTTTAAATGTTACATTAAACCTTGAGTGGCTACTTGTCAATACAATTAAAATAACTATTATATTTAGATTTTACATGAAATTACTAGGCTTATACAATCTCTTACTGGGTTCATATAAAATTGATTCGAGTGTACTTTGTTTGACAGTTGTAAAAATATTTAAAATAATGGTGTATTTTTTATATGATTAAATATATATTGCCTAAGTTTTGATCTTGCCACCAGATGGCAGGAAAAATCAGAGTCAAATAGTTTTTGTTGAACAATATGAATGAGGGTTTTGTTTTGTTTTCATTTTGGGTGTTTTTCTATCAATATTTTATACACAGCCCAAGACATCATTAGTATTACATGAATATACAATATCTCACTGATGTTTTCTATTTTTCATTGTAATTGTGCTATATATCATTTACCATACTCATGCTATTGTTGTCATGAATTTTAAAATTATATTTAAAGTTACTGTTTTAGTAACATTCAAATTACTGTAATAATTGGTACTGTGAATCCTCAGACTTGCCAATGTCAAATAACTGGTTACTCAGCTCCTCTATACACAAGTGGAAAGAAAGTGCATGGAAAAAGTAACTAAGCTGTTATCTTAATGTTAGCAACTCTTTGGTCAAGGCCGAGAAATGACTTATCTGTGTCTGATGTATGTCTTACTGTTTCACAGAATAATCACATTAAAGTTTTAGTATTACACTGCTTGACATCTTCTGTAGGTAATTTTTAAAAAGCCATTACAAAACAGGAATAAAAAATGGCAAAAGAGAGAAAGTATTGCCCAAAATTGCAGCAAGACTCCACAGTTCTTTTATATTTTTACATTTTAAAGAAAAGAGTTCAGATGCCTTAACACTTTGAATATATGCAAGCCAAATAATTGAGGCAAATATTTTAACAAATTACATCTCCATGTACTTTAAATAATTGTAGCACATGTATTTATGGGTACATTTTATTGCTCTGTTAAGAATAATTTAGCCCATGTACTTCATTTTTTGATGCAGTAGTTTTCTTTATCTTGCAATAATATATCACTGTAGTATCAATAAGTTTAGGTATTACCTTCTTTTCCAGAAAAAAAGTGTAACTAGAATTAAATCATCTAATCAAGCCAGGTTTCATTTATTGAAGTGATATTTGAACAACAGCTGTCCTCTGCATATTAGCAAACAATTTTACACAAGTTTTTTGCAAAGAAAGGCAGACAGCTATCCTTGATAAGTTAGGGGGTACTTATTACCGAGATAATGTACATGATAGAAGAATATTTAATATAGACAATGTAGACTTTAAGTAGAAACTGAGAATGTGTCTGTCTGGTCACTCCATTATACCCCATTTCTTGACTTTACTCAGAAGAAAGGAGCATTTCACTGTGTGAATCAGGATGCATTCTCACTATCACTCAATAGAAACAAAGTCTCATGAACCATAATATTCCCTGAAACTAGATTCAGAAGATCTCTCTTTCCACCTTTCTCACTGTTGAATTTGCTTAGCAGCAGGTATTCAATGTGTATAAGGGTACGACTAATTTTTTCTCTCCAGATTGCCTTGCATTTGATAAAGTTGAGACAAAACACTGGAAGGTTTTGGATTAGGTTAACTGAGAAAATTTTAAAGCTATTACTAGTAAAAATGACCTGCTACAAATCTATAGGATGATACCATGCAAACTTCCAATGTTAATAAGAAGGGGAAAGACTCTGACAGTGTATAAAGATTTACTTCCCCCCTAAAAAGGCCCTTGTTTGCTTGCACAAATGGTCACACAGAGTGACAAGTGACCCAGTGCATCAAGTTCAGACAAGTTGCGAAACAAAAAGAAAAATGACACCTCTGGTCAATGACAGATGAACGTTGCATCCATCATAGGCTTGCTAGAAGGAAAACAGCTAGGTGAATTGTTGTTGCTGTGTGCAGTCTTTCATCAGCAGCACCCTATGTAGGTGTGCCTGTGGCAAAATACATAGTTGTCCTGTGAGTGCCTAACTACATATTCTGGCTTTTAAACTCTTCTAAAACTATTTTTTGTACATAGTAACATAACAGTATTAAAATTTCATGCTGAGAGCCGATAAAAAAGGAACCTGTAGGTTTGGAAAAGAAGCATATACTATATTTGTATTATCAATCATGCCACCATATATTATCTTGATAAATGTTTCTGGGAATAAAAAAATTATCTTAAATGACCATATCATACTCACAAAGTGTATGATACTTATCTGTTTTGCTGGCAATGTCAACTCTCAAATAATAGGATTCATTCTCCACTAAGGTGCCCATGACCTTGCTGTCGTTCATAAAGCAAGCCTTATGGCACATCACTCATCCAAAATAACATCTAAGTAGGTTCATACTTAAATTCAATTATTTTAGTACTGGCTACATTTTTAAAAAATTGTCTTAAAATAATAACTTTGAGTGTATTTATTAAGTGATTATTCTGTTTCGCTAAACACTGAACTTTGGAGCCTTAAAAGTAATAGGGAAAATGTGGATCCTTATTTGAATGTTTTATTCAGGCTATTGTCAGGTGTGTAAAACAAAGGACGCTAAAACTATATTTAAATATGTAACAAGTAAAGATAGAAATATAATTTTTAAATATATTTGAAAAACAACCAATTAAATATATGCTACTAAATTCTCTTATAGATTAAGAGTAGGAGAATAAAGATTGCAAATTTAACCCATGTAATTGTTCCTTTATTTATGGAACATATAATGATACTAAAAAAGGTTATGTAGACTACAGAGTTAAAAACAAAAATACTGGATTCCAACTTCATCAAACTAGCTTAGAAGAGGGGAATTTAGAGGGATAACACACCTTTAAAAATGGGAACTATGTTCCTATTTGCAATAAAGTGTCAATGAAACACGAACTCAACATAAAATTGGGTCATTGATGATTTTCCAGCAAAAGTTCTGCCAAGGCATATTTTCTGTGATAAATTTGCTGTAACTTTTCAAACCATGTCAATTTGTAAAGTAGTGCTGGATTTCAAAGTTTGTAGAGGCTTTACAAACAGGAGAGCTTAGTTCCTTCTGCACCAAATATTCATGCATCTATGAGGCAAATTTCTATCTATTGTCACACTCTATTAAAGTCATCACTCTTACCGGTAAGAGCAATCAAAATCTTGGGTTAACCATTTAATTTTGCTTTTCAACAACATTTTAGGGCTATAAACATCTTTAATCAATTTAGGAGTTATTTCTGATAGCTGTGCAAAATTTGCTCCAGAATGATTCAAAACTGACAACAGAGACTTTTCCCTATGACCTTGAATACTGGTGGAAATGACTTTAAATATGACCCAAGGGGGAAGGAAAAAAGTATCTATATAGGGTTAGAAGAAATGTTATGTGTACACATATTTTTTTTTCTTAAGAGATGGTGATGGGAAAACTGGATAGCCACATGAAAAATAATGAAATAGAACCTATCTTATATTACACAAAAAATTCAACTCAAAATGGACTAAAAACTTAAATCTAAGAAATGAAATGCTAACACCCCTAGAAGAAAAAATAAGGGAAAGTTTTATGACCATGGATATGGGCAATGATTTCTTGACTATGACACTGAAAGCACAAGCAACAAAAGCAAACACGGACTTGGAATTACATCAAATTAAAAAGTTTCTACAAAGTAAAGCAAACAATTAACAGAGTGAAAAGGCAGCCTATTGAAAAGGAGAAAATACTTGGAAGACTATATATTTGCTAAGGGGTTAATATCCAAAACATAGAAGGAACTCTAACAACTCAGTAGCAGTAAACAAATAATCAACTTTAAGAAACTGACAGAAGAATTGAATAAATATTCCTACAAAGAGGACAAACAAATAGTCTAGTTTATGAAAAGATGTTCAACATCACTAATTAGGGAAATGCAAATCAAAAGCACAATGAGATATTTTACACCTGCTAGGATATTGTAAATTTTTTAGGTCTAGTACAATGAGACAGAACTCTCCCACAATTCAGACAAAGTAAATTTACTACTTACAAAAAGGCAGCAAGACTAAATGAATTCTATAATCAATGGCAAGCTAGTACTCCACAGTTTAGGAAAGCATTCCAGAATGGATGGAGTCTTGTCTACATGTGCCATACATTGCATCACAGATGAGTGCTCCTCAAAGCACTAAGCTCTGGGTTTTATAGCCTGAACGTATTCATGTCACTGAGGTCAAGAGTTGCAGAACGTCCTGTTCTGGGAGGAATAAGGACACAGTCTAGGTTTTTCCAGAAAGTTCCTCTTTATCTCAGAATGTTGCATTCTTGGTGTATTCTGTTCAAGAATTGTATGCAAGAGTGGAAGAGCTTGTTCATCCAAGACCATCTGGGGCCCTATACGCCTGCAGATGTCTGTTATCAAAAGAGAGAGAGAGAGAGAGAGAGAGAGAGAGAGAGAGAGAGAGAGAGAGAGAGAGAGAAGTGTTGGAGAGAATGTAGAGAAATTGGACCCTTGTACACTGTTAGTGGGAATGTGAAAAGTGCTGCTATGGAATTATGGAGGTTTCTCAAAAAATTAAATATAAAACTATCTTATGACCCTGCAATCCAACTTTTGGATATTTATCCAAAAGAACTGAAGTCAGAATCTGGAACAGATATTTGCATTTGCAATATTATTCACAATAGACAAGATGTGGAAACAACCCAAATGTACGTGGATGGATGAATGGATAAAGGAAATGTTGTAATAGATGCAATGAAATATTATTTAGCTTTTAAAAACAAGGAAATCCTGCCATTTCAACAACGTGGATGGACTTTGAGGATATTATGCTAAGTGAAATAATTCAGCCACAAAATGACAAATATTGCATGGTTCCACTTAACATGAGATGTCTAAAATAGTCAAACTCACAGAAGCAGACAGTGGAATGATGATTGCCAGAGGACATGGGAAGGAGGAAGTGGGGAGTTGCTATTGAATGAAAAAGTTTCTATAAAGTATATTTGAGTATATTTATTAATACATTCAATGTATATTTGAGTATATTATTTCCTCCCTCATTGTGTGAGACAATTTACTGGTATAGACATCTAGGCTGGGAGTTTTCTGTGTGGGAAGCATTTTATAATAAGTTCAATTATTTTAATTGAATAACAACATTCACTATATCCTCTTATTAATCTTTTTATATGTGCGTGATCTGTAGTGGTGCCTCTTTCATTCCTGTTGTTTGCAATTTGTGTTTTCTCTTTGTTTTTTTCTTCTTCTTGGTTAGTCTAATTAGAGGTTTAACAATTTGTTGATTGTTCTCTGTGTTTGTCAGTTTTCATTTTATTGATTCGTACTTAGTTTGTAGGTAATTTTCTCTTCTTGTTTATAGCTTCCTAAAGATGGCCACTTAGATAAGTGATTTCATAGTTTTTTCTTTATATCTATACATTTCATTCAAAGCCCTACTTTAGCTATAATTCACAAATAAATGTTGTGACACTTTTGCTCTATGTTTTCTCTATGTATTTTATAGTTTTAGGTCTTACCTTTAGACCATGAATCCATTTTAAAGTAATTTTTGTATATGGTGTTAGGTAAAGGTCCAAGTTTATTCTTTTGCATATGCAATTTTCCTGGCACCATTTGTTGAATATACTGTCTTTTCTCCCTTGAAGGGTCCTGGCAATTTTGTTGAAACACTTTGGCCATATATGTGAGAGTATATTTCATGAGTCTTTATTTTATTCTATTTGTTTATATATATTTACACCAGAACCAGATTGTTTTGGTTATTGTAGTTTTGTACTACATTTTGTAATCAGGAAGTGTGATGCCCCCAGATTTGCTATTCTTCTTCAAGATTGTTTTAGGTATTGGAGCTTTTTTGTGCTATCATGTACATGTTAGTTTTTTTTTTTCTTTTCTATAAAAATGGAATTTTCAAAGAAATTGCATGGAATTTGTAAATCACTTTGTGTAGTACTGACATATTAACATTATTAAGTCTTCCAATCATGAAAACTAAATCTTTCCATGTCTTTACTTTTTTTAATGTTCATTGTAGAAATGTTTTGTAATTTTTCTTGTATAATTCTTTCACCTCCTTGTTAAATTAATTCCTAAGATTTTAATTTTGTTTTTGTTTTTGATGCTATTGTACATGAAATTGCTTTCTTCATCTCCTTTTCAGATTAGTCATTGTTAGTGTGTAGAAATACAACTAATTTTTAATGTGTTGTCTTTGTATCCTGCTACTTTAATGAATTCATTTATTAGTTTTAATAATAATTTTTTTGTGAAATTTTTAGCATTTTCTATATATAAGATATCAGCTGCAAACAGAGATGATTTTAACTTCTTCTTTCTCAACTTGGATTTTCTTTCTTTCTTCTTGCCCAATTGCTCTTTCTACAACTTCTAATACTGTGTGAAATAGAAGTAGTTTCACGGGGAAATTGGAGTGTCACTTCACTAGCCAGAAACTTCTGTGGCTGGTGGCACCTTTGCCTGAGTTTTGCACACGCCTGCTGGGCTCGTTCCTCCCACTAGACATGGCAGACTGTGCACGGCTCACAGTACTGGCCCAGATCCCACACCTGCCAAGGGCAAGCCAGACAGGGAGTGGCAAGGGGTGTATGGGCAAGTGAATGCGGGGTCCGGCACACCACAGCCAGGCACACCAGGCACACCAGCTGCTGCAGCAGGGTGGGCAAATGCCAACTCTGTGTGAGGCTGTGTGGCTGGACCAGATGTACCGCATGCAGATTCTGCTGTGGGCAACTGTGTCTGGACTAGAGGAACGTGGTGGCACCTGGAAACTTGGAGATGGCAAGAACTGCAGAGCCCCAAAAGGGTAATCCTAGGTCTGGGCTCTCTGAAGGCCTGCAGCACTTCTCTCCTCATAGCCTGCAACGTGGCAAGCAGGCGTTGGGGGAGACCTTTCAAACCTGTTTGTGTTACATCTCTTTCAATCCCACGTCCAGGAAGAATGAGGTATGCAGACAACTGGAGAGTGAGCAAGGTGGAGAGACGATTCACTGAGCGACAGAACAGCTCTTAGGAGATCCGAAGCGGGTAGGTCCTTTCCACAGGCAGGTCATCCCAATGAGTACAGGAAACCCGAAGTGGGTATCTCCTAACTGAAGTTGGTAGTTCTGACGTCTGTTTGAGTCTGGCTGAGTTCGGGGAGTTTTATGGGCTCAGAAGGGAGGAAGTGCGTGTTGATTGGTCCATGGGCGCCCATCGGCAGGCCAGGAAAAAGCCCAAGTTCTCACTCTGTGGGGGGCACTCCACCAGGAACTGATAGCCTGGTCCCTAGGCTTCAGGCCATCCCTGGCTTGAAGGTGGGCTTCACCAGGACCGTCTCTCTGCCCAGGAGCCTATCTGCCTCCTGTTACCATCAATCATGTTGTCCACAGTGCCTGGGCTGTTTGCCCCAATACCCTGCAGGCCCATGCCAAGCTGTCCTCAGCCTCCCACTGGTGCCCCCTCCCATACTCGTCAGCACTCAAAGACCAGAGGGCGTCGAGGCGGCAAGGGGCTGTCATGTCAGCACCAACCTGCATGTGTGCACACCTGGCCAGGTCGTGATGGCACCAGGGCTCGCTTCAACTTTGCTTTGAAATCAGAGCAGGCACCGGGAGCAGAGCGAGGCCAGGTAGTGGGAGCAAGCACTCCAAACCTGCAGGAGCAGGGGTTTTCCCAGGCCCTAAGAGTGCCGGGATGCCTGGGTCCCCAGCTACGACTGGGTAGCTGCAGTTGCACGCAGGAGTGCGGGGCTCCTGCCACCAACTTGGAAGCAAGTGGGGCTCCCACCTGTTCCTGACTCCTGCCAGCTCCACGGAGCACATAACCCTGGCTGTGCCTCCTCCACTGCAACTGGCATCCTTGCAGCAGCTGCTCCAAATGGGCCACCACTACCTTCAGTAGTGCAAGCAGGTATCTTAGCCTTATTCCTAGTATTAGGAGAAAAGCTTTCAGTCTTTCACCAACGATGATATTCACTGTGTGTTTTCATATATGGTCTCTATGTTGAGGTAATTTCCTTATATTCTTAGTTAGTTGAGTGTTTTTATCATGAAATAATGTTAAATTTTGTCAAACACTTTTTGGATATCTTAAGATGACTTTTTTTCCTTTACTCTGTCTATATGTATTAAAAGATTATTTTTTCTTATGTTGAACCATTTTTTTGCATTCCAAGAATAAATTCCTCTTAGTTGTAGTGTACAATCCTTTTAATATGTTACTGAATTCAGTTTGCTAATATTTTGTTGAGCACGTTTGCATCAATATTCATCAGGGACGTTAGTTTTTAGTTTTCTTGTAGTGTCTTTGGCTGGTTTTGGTAGCAAGATAACACCGGCCTCATAGAATGTTAGAGAGGGTTCCCTTCTATTTAGTTTTTTGGAAAATTTGAGAAAGATTTGTATTCTTTGAATATTTGGTAGAATTCATTGGTAAAGATATCAGAGCTGATGCTTTTCTTTATCAAGAGATGTTTGAATATTTATTTAATCTCCATATTAGTTATTGCTGTATTCAAATTTCTATTTCTTCAAGATTTATCTTGGTAGATTTTTGTTTCTAGGAGTATGTCCAACTCATCTAAGTTACTAAATTTATCAGCATGCAGTTACTTATAGTGACCTCTTCTCATCAATTTTATTACTGTAGAATTAGTAATAATATTCCCACATTCCTTTCTGATTTTAATAATTTGAGTCATCTCTCATTTTTTCCTAGTACATATAGTTAAAGGTGTGTCCATTTTGTTGATATTTTAAAAGGATGAACTTTTGGTTTTATTGCTTTCCTTCATGCTTTTCTTTATCTTTTCTATTTTGTTTTCAACTGCTCTCATCTTTATTATTTTCTTCCTTTTGCTGTATTTTTTCCTAGATCTACAAGTTGTGAAGTTAGGTGTTGCTTTGAGATCTTTCTTGATTTTTATGGTAAACATTTATTACTATAAACTTCCTCTTTATCACTGTTGTCACTATGCACTGTGAGTTTCAGCTTGTAGTATTTTTGGTTCAATTAATCTCTCAGAATTTTCTGGTTTCTTTTGTGATTTCTTCTTTGATCCATTGGTTGTTTAAGAGTGTGTTATTTAATTTCCATAAGTTTGTGAATTTTCAAGTTTTCCTTTCATTATTGATTTCTAATACCATCTCATCGTGGTCAGAGAAGATATATGGGACTTAAAAATGTTCATGGAAAATGCATATTATTTAAAAACTAAATGTGGATTTCAGAATTTATTTGCATCATAAAAAAATTATACTAATTTGTTATGTCAAAATGGGATCCAGTTTAAGGCACTCAGAAGAAGATATCAGTTTCAAAAGAGCCTCTATCAGAGCAACATGAATCCTGCTAAAATTGAAACAAGAACAAACATCTAATTTGTGTAGAAGCTTAGGTGAAAGAAAGGTGAAATCACTGATGCTTTATGAAAAGTTTATGAACAATGCCCAAGGAAATTATCAGTTTGCAAATAGGAAAATCACTGTACTCACACCTGTAATCCCAGCACTTTGGGAGGTCAAGGCAGGCAGATCATGAAGTCAGGAGATCAAGACCATCCTGACTAACATAGTGAAACCCTATCTCTACTAAAAATACAAAAAATTAGCCGGGCGTGGTGACAGGTGCCTGTAGTCCCAGCTACTCAGGAGGCTGAGGTAGGAGAATGGCGTGAACCTGGGAGGTGGAGCATGCCATGAGCCAAGATCGTGCCACTGCACTCCAGCCTGGGCGACAGAGTGAGACTCCATCTCAAAAAAAAATGGAAAACACGGTAAGCATGTACAAGACTATGTTGAAGATAAAGCCCACAGCAATAGCTCATCTAATTTAATGTGTAAAGAAAAAAATTAATTTTGTTTGTATTCTAATGGAAGAAGACCAATGATGAACAGCAGAAATATGACCAACCCCAAAGACTTCTCACTTGTTTTTGACTGAAAAATTAAAGTTGAGAGCTTTTCACTCAATGGGTGACAAAATTTTTTGCACCCAGATAAGCTGCAGAGAAAAGAAGAGCTTTTAATTAAAAATTTGAAGAAGTGGGATTAAGATCCTGTACGATTTCTTCAAAGAATTTTAACAGAAAATGAAACATATCTTTACCAGTATGATTCTGAAGAAAAGCACAATCAGGCTGGGTGTGGTGGCTCACACCTGTAATTCTAGCAATTTGGGAGGCCAAGCTGGGCAGATCACTTGAGGTCAGGAGTTTGAGATCAGCCTGGCCAACATAGTGAAACCCTATTTCTACTAAAATACAAAACTTAGCTAGACATGGTATCAGGTGCCTGTAATCCCAGCTACTTGGGAGTCTGAGGCAGGAGAATCACCTGAACCCAGGAGGCAGAGGTGAAGGGAGCCAAGATCACACCACTGCATTTCAACCTGGGCAACAGAGTGAGACTCTGTCAAAAAAAAAAAAAAAAAAAAAAAAAAAAAAAAGAAAAAAAAAAAAAAAAAAAGAAAGGAAAAGATAAGAAAGAAAGGAAGGAAGGGAGGGAGGGAGGAAGGAAGGAAGAGCACAATCAAAATGGCTACCAAGAGGTGGGCCCAGTCAAAGCAAAATAGACTGGTCTAGAGCAAATATCATGGCAAGAGTTTTTTGGAATACTCAAGGAATTTTGCTTGTTGACTTTCTGGAAGGCCAGAGAATATCTGTAACATCCGCTTATTATGAGAGTGTTTTGAGAAAGTTAGTCAAAGATTTCAGCAGGAAAACAANATTAAGATCCTGTACGATTTCTTCAAAGAATTTTAACAGAAAATGAAACATATCTTTACCAGTATGATTCTGAAGAAAAGCACAATCAGGCTGGGTGTGGTGGCTCACACCTGTAATTCTAGCAATTTGGGAGGCCAAGCTGGGCAGATCACTTGAGGTCAGGAGTTTGAGATCAGCCTGGCCAACATAGTGAAACCCTATTTCTACTAAAATACAAAACTTAGCTAGACATGGTATCAGGTGCCTGTAATCCCAGCTACTTGGGAGTCTGAGGCAGGAGAATCACCTGAACCCAGGAGGCAGAGGTGAAGGGAGCCAAGATCACACCACTGCATTTCAACCTGGGCAACAGAGTGAGACTCTGTCAAAAAAAAAAAAAAAAAAAAAAAAAAAAGAAAGGAAAAGATAAGAAAGAAAGGAAGGAAGGGAGGGAGGGAGGAAGGAAGGAAGAGCACAATCAAAATGGCTACCAAGAGGTGGGCCCAGTCAAAGCAAAATAGACTGGTCTAGAGCAAATATCATGGCAAGAGTTTTTTGGAATACTCAAGGAATTTTGCTTGTTGACTTTCTGGAAGGCCAGAGAATATCTGTAACATCCGCTTATTATGAGAGTGTTTTGAGAAAGTTAGTCAAAGATTTCAGCAGGAAAACAACGAGGAAACACTATGACAATGTTCCTGCTTATTCCTCTTAACAAAGAAGAACAATTTTGTGAGAATTTCAATTGGAAATCATGAGTCATTCACCTTACCATCCTGATTTGCTCCTTCTGATGCTTTTGTTTCCTACTCTCAAAATTCTATAAAGGGCATTGATCTTTGTTCCATTAATAATGTAAAAAAAAAAAAAAAGTCAATTTAACCATTGACGTGGTTAGATTCACAGGACCTTCAGTTCTTTAGGGATGGACAAAATGGCTAATATCTACAAAAAAAAAAAAAGTGTCTTGACCTTGATGGGATTTATTTTGAGAAATAAAGTCTGTGTTTTTAATTTGTGCCTCTTAATTCCATTTTATGAACTTTTTGAAGTTCCCTTGTACTTTGTATGATCTATCTTTTAAAATATTCTGAGGTGTAATTTGTTGTCGAATGTATGATATATCCTGAAATTATTCCATGTGCACTTAAGAAGAATGTTCTATTGTTGGATAGAACATTGCTGCTATTGTTGGATAGCGTGTTCTACATGAGTCTGTTAGATCTAATTTGTTTATTGTGTTGTTTAAATCCTCTATTTGCATACTTCGGTCTGATTGCTCTATTCATTATTGGAAGGGATGTATTGAAGTCTCCAAGTATCATATAATTGTCTATTTTTTCCTTCAGTTTTGTCAATTTTTGCTTCATATATTTTGATGGTCTCCTATTGGTCTATTTTGTCTGATATTATTGAATCCAACTCCTGCTGTCTTTTTATTAGTATATTCAAGGAATATCCTTTTATAATCTTTATCTTCAACTCATTTTCCTCTTTGGATCTAAAATGAGTCTCTTATAGACAACACATAGTTAGCTTATGTTCATTTGCTTATTTAATCCATTCTGCTATCTTTTAATTTTGACTGGAGTGTTTAGTCCACTTAAATTTAAGGTAATGACTGATAAGGAAAGATTTCTGCTATTTTACTATTTGTTTTTTATATGACATGCTTTTTTTTGTTCTCACTTCCTACATTTTCTTTGGTGTTTAGTTGATTTTTTGTAGTCAAACATTCAGATTTTTATCTTCATTGCTTATTGTGTTTGTTCTTTAGCTAATTTCTGTATTGTAATAATGGGAATCATCTTTAATCGTATAAAATTATAGCACTCCAATTTGAATTTACACCAGCATAACTTCAATAAAATATAAACTCTGCTTATTTAAGAGGGTCGTCCCCATTCCATTTAGTTTTAGGTGTTAAAAGTTAACATCTTTATACATTGTGTGTTAAAAAAGTGAAAATAATAATTTTACAATATACTAGTCTCTTAAATTAGGTAGAAAACAAAATTTGGATTTACAATCCAAAGTTACAATGTTATTAGTTTTAGGCAAATACATAATTTTGTAATTCACTAGTTTTCTACAACTTGTCAAAAACAAAAAGTGGAGTTACACACCATCACTACAATACTGTATTTTATAATTGCTCATGTATTTATCTTTACTGAGATCTCTATTTCTTCATATGTCTTTGAGTTACTATCTAGCGTTCTTTCATTTCAACCTGTAAGTCTCTTCAGCATTTCTTGCAGAGCACGTCTATTGCTGGCAAACTCCATCAATTTTTGTTTATATAGGAATGTTTTAATTTCTCCCTGAGATTTGTTTTGTTTTGTTTGTTTGTTGCATTTTGAATTTAGCCCATTACCTCTGGTGTCCAAAGCTTTTAATAAGAAATTTTTTGATGATCTAACTGAGGATATCTTGTGTAGGACAAGTCACATCTATTTTGCTTATTTTAAAATTCTGTCTTTTATTTAGTTTTCAACAGCTTAACTATAATATATCTTCATGTGTGCCTCTTTAAATTCATCACATTTGAAGTTCATTGAAGTTTAATGTGTATATATTTCTTTCACTAAATTTGGGAAGTTTTTGCCATCTTTTCTTGAAACATTTTCTATGATGCTTTCTTTCTCTCTTCTCTTCTGTATGTTGGTCTGACTGATGGTGTTCTATAGGTCTCTAAGGCATTGTTCAGTTTTTAATTTTTTTTCTGTCAGCACCTTAAAAAATTTCTAATGTCTTATCCTCAAGTTCACTAATTCTTTATTTTGCCTGCTAAAATCACACTTTTAATATCTTTAGTATTTTTTAATTATGTTATTATATATACATATATACACATACACACACACACACACACACACACACACACACACACACACACACATATATTTTTTTTTTTTTTTTTTTTTTTTTGAGATGAAGTCTTGCTCTGTCGACCAGGCTGGAGTGCAGTGACGCGATCTCGGCTCACTGCAAGTCCCGCCTTCCGGGTTCACGCCATTCTCCTGCCTCAGCCTCCTGAGTAGCTGGGACTACAGGTGCCTGCCACCATGCCTGGCTAATTTTTTGTATTTTTGGTAGAGACGGGGTTTCACCATGTTAGCCAGGATGATCTCGATCTCCTGACCTTGTGATCCAGCTGCCTCAGCCTCCCAAAGTGCTGGGATTACAGGCGTGAGCCACCGCGCCCAGCCTATGTTATTATATTTTCAAGCTCCAGAATTTCTTTTTGGTTTTGTTTTACAGTTTCTCTTTATTGATGTTTCCATTTTGCTCATACATCATTTCGTGACTTTCCTAATATCTTCTTTTAGTTTTTTTTGAGCATACTTAAAATAGATCTGTTGTAAAGTGTCTACTATGTCTGTTACAAGACTTTTTCAGGGTCGATTTCCATTTATTTATTTTATTTTTTAATTTTAATTTTTATTATTGTTTTTTGAGATGGAGTTTCGCTCTTGTTGCCCAGGCTGGAGTGCAATGGCACGATCTTAGCTCACTTCAACCTCCACCTACCGGGTTCAAGTGATTCTCTTGCCTCAGCCTCCCAAGTAGCCGCAATTACAGGCATGCACCACCACACCTGGCTAATTTTGTATTTTTAGTAGAGACGGAGTTTCTCCATGTTGGTCAGGCAGGTCTCAAACTCCCGACCTCAGGTGATCTCTCCACCTCAGCCTCCCAAAGTGCTGGGATTACAGGCGTGAGTCACGGCGCCTGGTCTATTTATTTTTAAGTCAGCCATGCTTTCCTGTTTCTTTGTGTGCTTTGTGAATTTTTGTTGAAAACTGGACACTTGAATCTAATAACGGAACTAGAAAAGAGATTCCCTGCCTTTCCAGGATTGTTGCCCTTTTTCGTTATTTGTTTCTTTCTTTGATTGTTGTAAGCTGTCTCTGTGCTGAGGACTAAACTGAGGTATAAACTTATGGTCTTCTCAAGACTTCTCTGCTAGTGCCTTCCCCTGGGCATGCATGGTGGCATCCTATTATCCCATGAATTTGCAGTTGCTTTTTGATGTTCTAGTCTTCAATGTCTGGTGCTCAGAACAAAAAGGAAAACAGAAAGGCAAGAGATTTATAGGCCCTTTAAGTCCCCTAAAAGTCATTTCAGCCAGAGCTCACAACAATGTCTATACCTCTATGATCAGAAGAAACAATCAGGGATCAGAGCATAGATTATGACATTTGGAAAGCAAGACCCATTTCACCTACCCTGGCTTCCACAAGCTGTGTTCAAGCTGCACCAGAAACATGTGGACAGCTGCTTGACATGGTGCTAAGGGGTGGAAGATTGGTAGCTACTTTTGTGCTAAGAATTGAAAATAATCAAAATTAATCACAGTTTCCCATCCAGATCTTCCCCTGAAAGATGTAAGCCATCAAAGGACTCCAGATTTCCAAAAATAGTTACATCAGACAGATTGTGCCTTTGTAATTGTTATCTAGGTAAGGAGACAGATTCCTGGTGCTTTACATGCTGCCGTTTTTCCCAGAATCTTCTGTTGATGTATTGCTTTTTAACAAAGTACTTCCTCACTCACTTCTTTCCTCTGTTCCAAATGTAATTGTCATGCATATTTGTTTACTTCTCGATCACCTTATCAAGTACAATGCCTAATACATGGTAGGTACTCACAAATATTTCAATATATGAATTAAATCCATATTGCATATCCTGGGTTTACTAAATTTTTAACCTGATTTTTTTATTCATCTTTAAATTTTATCATTTAAAATACATATATTCTTGGTTTAATAATTAATTATGTACTCAATTTGCTTGTTTCTATTTTGTGATTTTTAGAGCATTGGTAACATTGTCATAAATTCTCACATTTCACCCATTTCTTTTGTGTTTACAGATTTAATTTCTTTTCCACTTTCTAACAGTGAGTAATTTCTTAAGCAAGCTTTTTATAGCCTTAATCTAAATCTTCTTAGTGGGTGGCTAACCTTTGACAGTCACTGTTTGAAAAGTCTCATCAGAAATATCTATTTTCATGGCTTTGTTTTAATATCAGACATAATCCAGAAATTTACATAGCACACATATTTGTTCTGTCAAAATAAAATAATCAGAACTGCTGCCTTGCTTATGCTCAATAGAAACACTGTAAATAAAACTAGCATTGCAGTCAGTAATCTAAAATAACACAGTAGTTTTACTTTTTGAAATACAACCAAGATTTAAGGCAGGCAGGAAAGTAAGGTAAAATTTATCCATGTAGACACATGAAATTTCACTTGTCCTAACCCTTTCATGCTTCCTTGTACTTTCTACATCCTGTTATAGAAAATTCTTCCTGGGCTTAAAGTGGGAAGCTATGTGCATATTCTTCCTTTCTAAATTCTTACCTATATTCTAATAGATACAAATCAGAAGGAAGAAAAGTCATTTGCCAGTCTCTTATCTGTAAGTCCTTAAATCACAACACCCCAAGAAGTACAGCCAGTTAATGTGTATTATTCTAATTCCATACTAGATTTAGCAGAGTAGTCAATGTATATAGAAGTTGATACTCTTTTAAAATTTTGCTACTGCTGTATCAACCTGCTCAGACCCCTGTGACACAACACTCCATGAAGGAAATGCCCTTTCCTTTAGTTTCTTTGTTTGTTTGTTTCTTTATTATTATTATTA
>NW_016812263.1:191650-195682 GCF_001698545.2 Rhinopithecus bieti | reverse complement strand
TCCTTTCCCCATTTCTTGTTTTTGTCAGGTTTGTCAAAGATCAGATGGCTGTAGATGTGTGGTATTATTTCTGAGGACTCTGTTCTGTTCCATTGGTCCATATCTCTGTTTTGGTATCAGTACCATGCTGTTTTGGGTACTGTAGCCTTGTAGTATAGTTTGAAGTCAGGTAGCGTGATGCCTCCAGCTTTGTTCTTTTGGCTTAGGATTGTCTTGGCAATGCGGGGTCTTTTTTGGTTTCATATGAACTTTAAAGCAGTTTTTCCAATTCTGTGAAGAAAGTCATTGGTAGCTTGATGGGGATGGCATTGAATCTATAAATTACCTTGGGCAGTATGGCCATTTTCACAATATTGATTCTTCCTATCCATGAGCATGGTATGTTCTTCCATTTGTTTGTGTCCTCTTTTATTTCACTGAGCAGTGGTTTGTAGTTCTCCTTGAAGAGGTCCTTTACATCCCTTGTAAGTTGGATTCCTAGGTATTTTATTCTATTTGAAGCTATTGTGAATGGGAGTTCCTTCATGATTTGGCTCTCTGTTTGTCTGTTACTGGTGTATAAGAATGCTTGTGATTGTTGCACATTGATTTTGTATCCTGAGACTTTGCTGCAGTTGCTTATCAGCTTAAGGAGATTTTGGGCTGAGACAATGGGGTTTTCTAAATATACAATCATGTCATCTGCAAACAGAGACTCCTTTAATTTCTTTTGCACAGTTGAGACACACTGATATTTTAGGTTGTTGCCTTATTACATGTTTAAAAGTAATTTAAAGAAGTAACATTATTTAAATCTGTTATAAGCTGAAATAAGAAAATTTAAAAAATATTTTATTACAATACATAGATGATGGGCTTCCAATATCTGTGAAATCTCAAAATTGAAGTCATTTCCTTGATGATATTATTTGATCTCTCAAACTCTTGGTTGTTTCTATGTGGTGGGTACCATCTTATTACTTACCATAAGGAAGAAGTCTTTAAGATATCAAGTGCTTGTCCTTACTCAGATCATGGGAAAAATGTCCTTGCTTTCAAGTTTTGGTTTGAAAAGCATGACTTCCCAATGGTTTTCTGGCAATCTGTGATAATTCACATAATGCAGTAGCTCACACTTCATGATAACCCCAACATCCTGTCTAGGGAAATGTTATCTAGGTCATTACAGCTTCATAGACCAGTGACATTTAGCTATATGACTACCATACTTACCGTAGCACACATACTGTAAGTATTGTATTGGTCTTCTATGGATTCCATTGTAACACATCAGTTTGGTTCCTTGAAGTGGTAGTAAAAGTTAAATGAATTGATTGAGCCTAATACAAAATTTCATAGGGCCATCTTCCTCTGGCTATTTTTATTTTATAATTTATGCCTGCACACATACATAAATACACATAAAATTATTTCTAAAACACTGAAACTTCTTGGGTACAGTATTTGTATCCAAGTCATTCTGGTCTTTCTATTTTATGCCAATAATAGACAGACAACAAATACATAATTGTTGACTGCTGAGAGAATAGTATTTAACCTCTTTATAATTAATAAACCATACCCCCTAGTCTGAAGTCTTAGGAAATTTTGAAAATATACAATTCTTACAAATTTTCTCTAGCTCTTTTCTGGATTGATTGCTTGGTTCACAAAGACTTTCTTTCATTCTTGATCTTTTAGCCAGCAACTTTCGTGTTCTGTAAAAGAAAACTTCTTTTAGGTTTTAAAAAAATCAGCTGAGGCTTGTAGGAGAGCAATTAGTGCCATATTGGCCTGAGGAAACAAAAAATTGGACTGCATTATAGTTTATATGAATTGTTTCTGAAAAGTATCATCTATATACTCCTGATTATGGCAAATATTTTGGAAGATTTACATGTTTCAGTTTTCTGACGTTTTATTAAATATTTGCATTCATTCTGTCAATCTGATTACTGTACCTTTTAAGATAATTTCTTATTGGCCTTCCCAGTGTGAAATTTTCTCCAGAATACTCTGTTCTTATGTATCAGGATGGATAGCCAGATTTCCAAAATCTTTCCTTAAATGTTTTTCTTTAAAGCAGCTTTCTCCTCTTTTACTTAAGAAAAAAGCCAGCATTAGAAAGCCAATGATATGAAGGCATCAGATTATGTTTGAAATCAAATTTATAATGTTTTTAAATAAAATATGCTCTAATAAAACAAAAAGGGGAAAATGTATTCAATCTTATGAGCTATTAATACTGTCTTAATAACAATATCAGTTTAAATAATACATGTTCATGCTGGACTATTAACTGGAACTAAACATTCAAGGGAGAATTGCCAAAGCAGGGAGTGACTTTGAATACTAGCAATAAAACTAATTACTAGCTCACATGACACCAAATTCCACCTTCCATTTCTGTCTACTTCAGTTCATCCCATTGTTCCTTGCTTTATTATAGCTGATCTCTAGGAACCTTTAGCCATTAAAATATACTTTCCTCTGAATTACCATAGATCATTCACTGTTTAACCCTTTAAGAATCACCTCAACAATCAAGAGAGCTTATTGTAAAAACCCCTTGTGATCTTTTATTCAGAAAGATGACACATGGAAAATACATGGATTTGAGAAGCTGTTTTAGGTGGCAGTCACTGCAGTTCTGTTTTGTCTGTGTTCCTGTTATGGAACGGAATTATTGGTATTTAACATAAATGGCAGTTTAAGACTTTTGAGGAAGGTGAATGAAAAGACTTTTCATGACAAAAGTAATTTTTCATTGTTTTCACATGCACTTAAAATTTAATGTTTACATCTTCAGGAAGCATAGGATAAGCAATTTATGAAGGAAACTGTGGCTTAAATCTAGTCTCTATAAATTGTGAATGTATTTACTTTTTCCACACTTGCATAAAAGAAGTGTCCTACAAGCAATCTATGTTCAGACTTACCTCCAAAACATGATCTTATAGATTGTTTTATGAGAAAATAGCATAAACACAAATTTACTGTCAGTATCAAAGCAAACATAAATATAAGTTTAAAAATCATATTATAATACAAAGAAATTTGAACTTATACCTGGGAAGTGCAAAATAAGTGTAAACATCAATCTTGTAAAGTTTCAACGTTTTACAAAGAATAAAAGAAAGACTTTGGCCCAGTAAAATGTTATGCATATTGCATTCGCTTAGAAAATACTTTTCCTTATTGAATTGCTTAAGTTCCTGATAGATTGTGGATATTACATCTTTGTTGGATGCATAATTTGAAAATATTTTCTTCCATTTGTGTAGGTTGTCCGTTTACACTGTTGATAGTTTATTCTGCTGTGCAGAATCTCTTTAGTTTAGTTAGGTACCACTCATTAATTTTTGTTTTTGTTAGAATTACTTTTGAGGACTTAGTCATAAATTCTTTCCCAAGGGCAAAATCCAGAAGGGTATTTCCTAGGTTTTCTTCTAGGATTCTTCTAGTTTGATGTGTTGCATTTAAACCTTTAATCCAGGTTGAGTTAATATTTGTATATGGTAAAAAGTAGGGGTCCAGTTTCAATCTTCTGCATATAGCTAGCCAGTGATACCAATACCATTTATTGAATGGGAAGTTCTTTCCCCACTGCTTATTTTTGTTGACTTTGTTGAACATCAGGTGGTTTTAGGTGTGCAGTTCTGTTTCTGAGTTCCCTACTCTGTTCCATTAATCTATGTGTCCGTTTTTATACCAGTACTACGTTGTTTTGGATACTGTAGCCTTACAGCACAGTTTAAAGTAGAGTAATGTGATGCCTCCAGCTTTGTTTTGTTTTGTTTTGCTTAGGATTGCTTTGGCTACTCTGGCTCTTTTTTGATTCCATGTGAATTTTACAATAGTGCTTTCTAATTCTGTGAAAATGACATTGGTAGTTTGATAGAAATAGTGTTGAATCTGTAGATTGCTTTGGGTGATATGGACATTTCAACAGTATTAATTCTTTCAGTCTAATGGAATGTTTTCTTATTTGTTTGTGTCATCTATTATTTATTTCATCAATGTTTTGTAGTTCTCCTTGTAGAGACTTTTTTT
>NW_016812263.1:181160-191256 GCF_001698545.2 Rhinopithecus bieti | reverse complement strand
TTTTTTTTTTTTTTTTTTTTTTTTTTTTTTTTTGACGGAATTTCTCTCTCTCATCAGGCTGGAGTGCAGTGGCTCGATCTCAGCTCATTGCAACTTCCGCCTCCCAGGTTCAAGTGAATCTCCTGCCTCAGCCACCCTAGTAGCTGGGACTACAGGTGCGCACCACTACACCCAACTAATTTTTGTATTTTTAGTAGAGACGGGGTTTCACCGTGTTTGCCAGGATGGTCTGGATCTCCTGACCTGGTGATCCGCTCGCTTCGGGCCCCCAAAGTGCTGGGATTACAAGCGTGAGCCACCGCGCCCGGCCTCCTTGTAGAGATCTTTCATCTCTTTGGACAGATGTGTTCCCGAGAAGAGAGGGAGAGAGCGTATGTTTGTGGCTGTTGTACATGGGATCATACTCTTTATCTGTCAGCTTGAACACTATTGGTGTATAAAAATGCTACCAATTTTTGTACCTTAATTTTGTATCCTGAAACTTTACTGAAGTTGTTTATTAGTTGCCAGTCTTTTGGCAGAATGTTTAGGGATTTCTAGGTATAGAATGATGTAGTCAGCAAAGAGATACAGTTTGATTGCTTTTTTTTTTTAATTTGGATGTATTTTATTTATTCATCTTGCCTGATTGCTCTAGCTAGAACTTTCAGTACTATGTTGAATAGCAGTTGTGGGAGTGAGCATCTTTGTCTTATTCTACTTCTCAAGGGGAATGTTTCCAGTTTTTGCCTGTTCGTGATGTTGGCTATGCATTCATCATAAATGGCTCTTAATATTTTGACATATATTCCTTCAATTCCTAGTTTGTTGAAGGCTTTTATCATGTTGGGATGTTGGATTTTATTGAAGGCTTTTCTGCATTTATTGAGATGATCATATAGCATTTTGTTATTAATTATGTTTATGTGATGAATCACATTTATTTATTTGAGTAATTTGAATGAACCTTACATCCCAGGAATGAAACCTACCTGATCATGGTAAAATAACTTTTTGACATGCTGCTGGGTTTGGTTTGCTAATATTTTGTTTAGGATTTTTACATCTATCCTCATTAGGGATATTGGCCTGTAGTTTTCTTTTTTGTGTGTGTCTTTGCCAGGTTTTGGTATCAGTGTGGTTCTGGCTTACTAGAATGTGTTAGGGAGGAGTCCCTCCTTCTCAATTTTTGGGAATCATTTCAGTAGAATTGGTGCCAGCTCTTTTTATATGTCTAGTAGAATTTTGCTGTGAATCCATTTAGTCCAGGGCTTTTTTTGGTTGGTAGATTTTTTACTACTGATTCAATTTGGAACTCAATATTGGTCTATTTAGGGTTTCAATTTCTTCCTGATCTAATCTTAGGAGTTTGTGGGTTTCCAGAAAGTTAGCCATTTCCTCTATATTTTCTAGTCTGTGTGCATTGATGAACAGACACTTCTCAAAAGAAGACATACAAACAGCCAATAAATATGAAAAAATTATCCACATCACTCATTATCTGAGAAATGTAAATCAAATCCACAAGACACCACCTTACAGTATTCAGAATGACTACTATTAAAAAGTCAAGACAAATTGGATCTGATTAAGCTAAAGATCTTCTGCACAGTAAAAGAAACTATCATCAGAGTGAACAGGCAGCCTACAGAATGGGTGGAAGTTTTGCAATCTGTCCATCTGACAAAGGGCTAATATCCAGAATCTACAAAGAACTTAACCAAATTTATAAGAAAAACACAAACCCATGAAGAAATAGGTAAAGGATATGAACAAACACTTCTCAAAAGAAGGCATTTATGCAGCCAAAAACATGAAAAAAAGCTCATCATAACTGCTCATTAGAGAAATGCAAATCAAACCCACAATGATATACCATCTCATGCCAGTTAGAATGGTGATCATTAAAAAGTCAAGAAACAACAGATGCTGGAGAGGACGTGGAGAAATATGAACACTTGTACACTGCTGATGGGAGCGTAAATTAGTTCAACCATTGTGGAAGACAGTTCCTCAAGGATCTAGAACTAGAAATACCATTTGACCCAGCAATCGCATTACCGGGTATATACCCTAAAGCATTATAAATCATCCTACTATAAAGACATAGGCACACGTATGTTTATTGCGGCATTGTTCACAATAGCAAAGACTTGGAACCAACCCAAATGCCCATCAATGATAAACTGGATTAAGAAAATATGGCACATATACACCATGGAATACTAAGCCGCCACAAAAAAGGATGAGTTGATGTCTTTTGCAGAGACATGGATGATGCTGGAAACCATCATTCTCAGAAAACTAACACAAGAAGGAAAACCAAACACTGCATATTCTCACTCATAAGTGGGAGTTGATCAGTGAAAACACATGGACACAGGAAGGGGAGCATCACACACCGGGGCCTGTTGGGAGATGGGGGGAGGGGAGGGATAGCATTAGGAGGAATACCTAATGTAAATGATGGGTTGATGGGTGCAGCAAACCACCATGGCATGTGTACACCTATGTAACAAACCTGCATGTTCTGCAGATGTACCCCAGAACCTGAAGTATAATAATAAAGTCAAATAACAGGTGATAGAGAGGCTATGGACAGGAAGGAAACCATTATACACTGTGGTAGGAAATGTAAATTAGTTCAGCTATTGTGGAAAACAGTTTGATAATTTTTCAAATAACTTAAAGCAGAACTACCATTCAACCTGTTACTGGGTATATGCCCTGAAGAAAATAAATTGTTCTACCAACAATAACAACAACAAAAACATACATTAGTATGTTCATCACAGCATTTATCCATAATAGCAAAGACATGGAATCAACCTAGATGTCTATCAATGGTTGACTGAATAAAGTAAATATGGCACATATGCACAATGAAATACTATGCAACCACAAAAAAAAAAAAAAAAAAAAAAAAAAAAAAAAAAAACAACAACGAAATTATGTCTTTTTGCAGCAACATGGATGAAGCCGGAGACAATTATCCTAAGTAAATTAATGCAGGAACAGAAAACAAAATACTGTATGTTCTGACTTATAAGTGGGTGCCAAATATTGGCTACTCATGGAAATAAAGATGGCAACGACAGACACTGGAAACCACTAGAAAGAGGAGGGAGGGAGATGTCAAGGGTTGAAAACTATTGAGTATTATGCTCACTACTTGGGTGATGGGATCATTCATATTTCAAAGCTCAGCATCATGCAGTATACCAATGTACTAAACATGCACATGTACCCTCTGATTCTAAAATAAATGTTGAAATAATAAAAATAATTGTGGTACTAAAGAGAAACAAGAGAATAAAGAGAAAAATTAGATTAGTGAAGCTGAAAAAACAAAATGATTTTTAGCACACTGGTGGCACTACTGGAAACAGAATATATATCCACATATGTTGATTCTGATTTTCTCTCTACAACACATATCTTGTTCTGCCACTTCGACATTAAAGCATTCTATGGCTTTCATCATTATTAGGCTTTGTACAAGGTTTTATAAATGACAGATAGGGTGGATTTTTCTTATCTATTATTATTACAGTGAAGACAAATCACTCTGCCTCACTTACCATCGGAAAAAAGTATTTCTGATGGTATTTTGGGGGTAAATAATCCACAGTCCCCCTTCTTTGCCTATGTGTAAAACTTCTGTTATCTTTAATAGTCAACTACAAATATATTTCATTTTATATAATCTGCCCTGAACTCACCAGAGGGAGAAGGTCATTTTTTCTTCTGTAGTCGGTGTGGGTAGTTCTGTTAATTCACTTATCATAATATACAATAATTTCTTTACATGGAGTCCTCTACTGCTCAACTGTAAACTCTTTGAAGGCAGGATACCCGTAAGTCTTTGAATCTTTGTAATGTAAATGTCAATATATGCTTGTTAAATTAATTGAATCTCAGAACTCGCCCTTTGTTACTAATTATTGAAGCTGGCATTATCCATTATTCTATAATTCTTAGATCAAATTATTTTTAATGTTAATTCTAGGTAGCCTTGCTAAAAAAAAAACTCTGATTTTAATTTTCTGTAACTTCTTTAGAGCAAACACTATTTTCTTCTCATATTATCCTGAGGAAATGACAAAAAAATGCTTTAGTCATTGAGTGCAATTCAAATCTAGTAAAATCTGACTCTTAAGAGTGAGCATATGCTTTTTGGAAAACTAGTTATATTCTAAGCTTGGCAAAGCACAGCTTCCTGGTTCAAAGAAGAAGAACTTTAAAAGACTAATAGACTCATGAGATCCCGTAAACATCAAATAGCACTCATAAGGCATTATTTGATGAATTAGATATCAATGAATCACAGTCATGGAAACAAAATTGCCCTTCCGATATTCATGGGCAGAAAAGGCAAGTTTAAATGCACTTAGCTTTTCTCAGACTTGGAATAAAATTGTTTGAAAATCCTAAAATGTTTTCATTAGGGCTGCCCTTTGTGTAAAATAATTAGAGCAGCCAGATTATTAGGAGAAATTAATTCTCTAAATAGCTGCACATAGTAGCAATCAATGTTAAATTTCATTATATCAAGTGAGTCGGGAAAATAATATTGCATGACTATATTTGCATATCTAATGCTTTTAGGGCTTTATGCTTCATAAACTTCTTGAAAATGTTATACAACTTTTATTATATCTGAGTGTATATGGAAAATCTGTGTACCTTCCTCTCAATTTTGTTATAAATCTGAAAGTGCTCTAAAAAATAAAATATATGCTACTGTTACATAGTGTAGTTGCTTATTTCTTTTTCAAAACTAAATGCTGATCTAAATACAGCAAAAATACACAATAAAATCTAAATACACACACACACATACACACACACAAATTTTATGTCGTGTGGGTGTAGAAGAAAGACGGAAGGCCTTGAGACAAATCGTCTTCACCTTGAACCTATATTATAGGCCTGGCCCTCTCAGTCAATCTGTTTCCCAAATATTCATCCCACGAACCCTACCTCTTTGCTAAATTATCAAACATGGAGTCAGATTACTATGTTATGTACAAAGAGTTACAATTATTACCTATTTTTCACATTGATGTGATTGAATAATCTAATTTGAAAAGTGTGTGTCTAAACTGACCGTTTTAGATCCTTATGAGTTTACAATAATTTGTATTTTTGTCCATTCTATGTGAAATTTTACCTATTTTTATTCTTTAACAACCATGTTTGTCAACAAAGGTTTTCTATTTTATTAAGTGTTTTAAGAATTTCATAGTACTTTTGCAAAGTGTCTCCCTCCTTAGAAAGTGTGTTATTTAGTTAAGTATATTTGGTAAATAAGTATGTCAGAATTTTTAAAACTTACTTTTGCTTACCTTAACATAAGTACATTTCATTTTAATTATTCTCTCAATAACTAAAGGCTGTTGAAATATGTATGTTTTATTTTGAACATGTGTCATAATTAGTACACTGAGCGAATATGATTATTTAAAAATAGACGACAAATGAAAGAAAATTGTGCCATATTTTAATGAAATAAAAAGATTGTCAAAGACATAGCTTCCACGATTGGGTTTACATTTCATTTAGATTGACAAAGAAACAATCCTACACTACTCAACATTTTGAGTGAGATTTTTTTTAGTTTGAAGATTAATGTGTATTTTCTCTTTCTGTTTCTCCAACTTGAAAGTCACTTTTGCAACAGTGTAAAGCTTCTAGGTAGCATATTATAGTGCCTGTGGAATTTTTATGATGATTAACGTGTTGGTATTCTTGTTAAAGATGCCATCAGAAGGAAAGGTTTCATGTCCATTTTCCTGCCTCACTTTCTTCTTCCCAACATTATTCCTGACAGTAAATAAAACTAAGATGATGTAAGTATTTAAACTGTCTACTCTTTCTTTAACATGTCTTTCTTGTGTGTGTCTTACCTGACAGGACACCCTTGGATAAGGAACCTGCCCTATATCCTCTCCTACCCCCTCCTAAAATGCTGAGGTTCTATCTTTCTATTTTTAGGAGAAGGGTGTAGGATGACCAGGGAAGGAAGAAGTTGAATGATAACATGTAATCAGATACACTAGATACGATTGTAACTCTCTCTTTCTCTCTCTCTCTCTCTCTCTCTCTCTCTCTCTCTCTCTGTGTGTGTGTGTGTGTGTGTATGTTACATTTATATTATATTATATATGTATTATATGTTGTATATTACAATTTATATTATGAATATTGATATATTGATTTATAACAAATTCTATATTTTAGTAATACAAAACTCAAAATTTAACCATGTTACATAATATATTGCATATTTGTTTCTGTTAATGTGATATATTTAAACTTTTATATATAAAATAGTTGAAACGATTAAACAACTTAGTGATCTCTTGTTCACACTATGGTTACAAATGAATGAAACTATTATTAGGAAACTTGAGTATCCTACTAGTTCAATTTTGAAGTACCTGTATTGGTAAGAAAGTTGGTGGAAAAGTACAGAAAAGTTTTATAGTATCAAGCAGATATACTTAGTAGGTAAAATGTAGATTACTGTGACATTATTGGATGTAGGTATAAATAAAGTAGATATTCTCAACTAGTAACTTAACTATGCTAATTGATCTCAGCTTGAATTTTCTTCACATTGGTTTAAACCACTATCTCCCTCTGCTTGGATTCCTCGTGACTTCCTTTTGTGTTGGAACATGAGTCTCCCAATAAGCAGCTCTGGTTTTCCACTTCACCCTTGAACTTCATCATAGATCCCTTCTTGCTTTGAGCCCCTAAAATTTGGTGAAAATGAAAAGTAACTTCTTATAGAGATTTTTGATTCCCATAGAATAAAGATGAGAACAGTTATTCTGCTCCTTTCTCCCTCTCATTAAATAACTTACATTCTATTAGTCAAAAAATTTCATCCCAGATAAGTTACTTACATTTGATAGTCATTGTTTTGTATTTATTAAATTGTTTATAGGGAGAGTATCTGACTTGTATTGATCAAGTTTTATTATGTTTTTCTTTTTACTGATAAGTTATACAGTTTTGGTGGAATGTACTTAATGAAAATTGCATTGTCAAACTCAAAGGTAAGGATGCAAATTTTTATACTATTGGAATTCACAGATAATTCTAAATTATGAAGTGTTTGAGGTATAAGCAATAATAGAGAAGAAATGTTTTCAAAAGACTCAAGTAGGACAATATTCAAAGGAATTTTAAAATATACAAGAAAATGCTTGTTTATGAACAACTGGAGTAGAATGAATGTAGTACCAATATTTTTTAAGAGGTAAGCTATATGTGATGGGTAGCTGTTATGTTTGAAATCATGTATTAATATGAAATTTGATGTGATTATGAAATATTACTTTGTTAGTAATATAAAATATTGTGCTTGCTTTTGACTACCTTTAAGGAGAAAAATTTATATTTACATGTCATACTTTTATTTCACATTTATAATAATTGCTAAAGAGATATTCCCAAAGCTTTCACACAAATAAGACAAGCACATCAAATTCACTACAAAGCAGGAACTTGACTTCCACGCAAAATAAGTTGCTTTATTATCTATGAGCATACAGATTTCTATAGGAAAACGTTATTGAATCTGATATTGTAATCAAAATTCTCTAATTTGCATTGGTAGCGTATGCTCTGGAGACTAAAATATTCTCAATAGTGAGTTGTTAAAGTAATAGAAATTAACGTATTTATTGAATCTTTTCATATTAGGATTTTTAAAGATGACATTAAAGAAGCTAAATACAATATTCATTACTTTTGAGTTTATAAACTCTGACTCACTCTACATTGATTCTTGGATACAGACCTACTATATCAATGCTATATAGACATATTATGCAATAGAAAGTAGTAATACACTGCAATTATCACTATGTATTTTTCTCATAATTTTTTTATGTACTTGCTATCAAAGATAATTTATCTGTGATATATCAGCAAAAATGACCAGGTTTATTTGTATTTATTATTCCCCATTCAGTATGAATGGACCATGTAACTCTTATTCACAGCATCTAAAAAGGTAATACATAAAAAACTATTAATTGTTACATATGAGTGAATACTTTTTTTTTTTTTTTTTGAAATGGAGTCTCACTCTGTCACCCAGGCTGGAGTGCAGTGGGACTAGGACCATCTTGGCTCACTGCAACCCCCTCCTCCTGTGTTCATGTCATTCTCCTTCCTCAGCCTCCCGAGTAGCTGGGACTACAGGCTCCTGCCACCATGCCCAGCTAATTTTTGTATTTTTAGTAGAGACGGGGTTTCACTATACTGGCCAGGCTGGTCTCAAACGCCTGACATTGTGATCTACCTTCTTCAGCCTCCCAAAGTGCTGAGATTACATCAAATGTTTTTTCATGTTGAATCTTCTTTACAATTATATAAAGTTTTAACAACCAAGCATTCGTTTCATGCCTTTGTAATTCCTAGTCGTGGTCGTTTTTTAATTTTTTTATTTTGAAGGGATGGTATAAGCAAAAAATAATTCATAGATACCTCTCTTCATCGTGGAGAATGATTGGAGGGTCAAGGCAGGTGAGCATAGTGAATCTCAGAGAATTTCTCCAGGTTCTGTTCAACTGCTTCTAGGAAACATAGAGAAAAGGAATGATGTTTATTATAATAGTTGAATAACTTAACATCCCAGAATTGTGTTAACATTATTTTCTTCTTTACTTGATAGTTATAACCCTCACTCTGGAATCTCCATGCATTCATTATGCATGTCCCCACATCAAGGGTCAGTCTTCTGGCTCTTGATTAGAGAGAATGTACCTAAATATGGTAATACATTAATTTGCCAACATTTTACTTTACTTTGTTACCAAATATTTTGAAATGGAGAATTGCATATGTACCAACACTAAAGTTATCACCTTCCAAAGGAGATTAAGAAAAAATTATAAGTCTGAATATGAAACATAGAAATAAAGCTAAAATACTTATTCTGAAATGGTAAAGATTAGAAGTTGTAATGGTCTTACGTCTCAAAAGCTATTACAGTGGGTATACTTACAAGTTTTTCTCAGCTAATAGTGAAAAAGTAAAGATTAAAACTCTGGAGATATTTAAGATAAATTTGTAAGAATCCTATGATTTCATGAATTAATGATAGGAGTAGAGAAATGTTATGCTATAACATTTTCTTCTTATAAGTTGTAAAACAAACTGCTTTACCTCAAGGCAGAAGAACAGATTCAGGGAATATTGAAATCTCTCTTGATCTTGTCGCTACATAATTTGTGCAATGTTAGTTTCATTCTGCTACACTCTCTGTGAAATATAAATTATATAATATTGATTGTGGTTCATCTACCATATCAATCAACAAATACTTAGAACCTGACATTTTTTTAGGAATTACAGATATATTTTTATTTCTTTCAAGGCATCTATCTATCTATCTATCTATCTATCTATCTATCTATCTATCAATCATCTATCTATTATCTATCTATCTATCTATCTATCTATCTATCTATCTATCTTTTAATAGCTTTTTAGGGTACAAGTGTTTCTTAATTACATGGATGAATTCTATAGCGATGAAGTCTGGGATTCTAGTGCGCCCATCACCTGAGTAGTGTGCATTTTACCCAATATGTAGTTTTTCATTCCTCACTCCCCTCCCACCTTTCCCTTTCTGAGTTTAAGTGTGTTATACCACTCTGTGTGCCTTTGTATACCCATAGCTTAGCTCCCACATATAAGTGAGAATTTACAGGAATTTCCATTCCTGAGTTACTTCACTTAGAATACTGGTCTCTCACTCCATCCAAGTGGCTGCAAAAGACATTATTCTGTTTGGTTTTAAGACTAAGTAGTTATTCCATGGTGTGCGTGTGTGTGTGTTATATAGACATTATATATTATATATATAATATATTGTATTTTTAGAAGAGACAAGGTTTCACCATATTGGTCAGGCTCGTCTCAAACTCCTGACCTTATGAACTGCACACCTCAGCCTCCCAAAGTGCTGGGATTATATCAAAATGTTTTTTCATGTCAAATATTCATTACAGTTATATAAAGTTTTAACAACCAGGCATATATATATATATTTTATATGTTTATGTTTATATAAATATATAACATGTTTGTTTAT